>NC_047116.1:52884836-53184836 GCF_902500255.1 Thalassophryne amazonica
CCCCCACCCAAAGGTCATCTCAGGATCGGTCTTCAAACTGCCACCACCTCCAACAGGTCATTTCAGGATCGATCTTCAAACTGCCACCACCTCCAACAGGTCATTCTCAGGATCGGTCTTCAAACCTGCCACCGCCCCCACCTCCAACAGGTCATGCTCAGGATCGGTCTTCAAACCTGCCACCACCCTCACCTCAAACAGGTCATTCTCAGGGAAAGGCTTCAAACCTGCCACCACCCCCACCTCCAACAGGTCATTCTCATGATCGGTCTTCAAACCTGCCACCACCTCCAACAGGTCATGCTCAGGATCGGTCTTCAAACCTGCCACCGCCCTCACCTCAAACAGGTCATTCTCAGGGAAAGGCTTCAAACCTGCCACCGCCCCCACCTCCAACAGGTCATTCTCAGGATCGGTCTTCAAACCTGCCACCACCTCCAACAGGTCATTCTCAGGATCGGTCTTCAAACCTGCCACCGCCCTCACCTCAAACAGGTCATTCTCAGGGAAAGGCTTCAAACCTGCCACCGCCACCACATCCAACAGGTCATTCTCAGGATCGGTCTTCAAACCTGCCACCGCCACCACCTCCAACAGGTCCTTCTCAGGATCGGTCTTCGAACCTGCCACCGCCCCCACCTCCAACAGGTCATTCTCATGATCGGTCTTCAAACTGCACGCCCTCACCTCAAACAGGTCATTCTCAGGATCGGTCTTCAAACCTGCCACCACCTCCAACAGGTCATTCTCAGGATCGGTCCTTCAAACCTGCCACCGCCCTCACCCTCAAACAGGTCATTCTCAGGGAAAGGCTTCAAACCTGCCACCGCCCCCACCTCCAACAGGTCATTCTCAGGATCGGTCTTCAAACCTGCCACCACCTCCAACAGGTCATTCTCAGGATCGGTCTTCAAACCTGCCACCGCCCCCACCTCCAACAGGTCATGCTCAGGATCGGTCTTCAAACCTGCCACCGCCCTCACCTCAAACAGGTCATTCTCAGGGAAAGGCTTCAAACCTGCCACCGCCCCCACCTCCAACAGGTCATTCTCAGGATCGGTCTTCAAACCTGCCACCACCTCCAACAGGTCATTCTCAGGATCGGTCTTCAAACCTGCCACCGCCCCCACCTCCAACAGGTCATTCTCAGGATCGGTCTTCAAACCTGCCACCGCCCCCACCTCCAACAGGTCATTCTCAGGATCGGTCTTCAAACCTGCCACCACCTCCAACAGGTCATTCTCAGGATCGGTCTTCAAACCTGCCACCGCCGCCACTTCCAACAGGTCATGCTCAGGATCGGTCTTCAAACCTGCCACCACCACAACCTCCAACAGCTCATTCTCAGGATTAGTCTTCAAACCTGCCACCGCCCCCACCTCCAACCGGTCATTCTCAGGATCGATCTTCAAACCTACCACTGCCCCCACCTCCAACCGGTCATTCTCAGGATCGGTCTTCAACCTGCCACCGCTGCCACCACCACCTCAAACAGGTCATTCTCAGGGAAAGGCTTTAAACCTGCCACCGCCACCACATCCAACAGGTCATTCTCAGGATCGGTCTTCAAACCTGCCACTGCCACCACCTCCAACAGCTCATTCTCAGGATCGGTCTTCAAACCTGCCACCACCACCATCTCCAACAGCTCATTCTCAGGATCTGTCTTCAAACCTGCCACCGCCCCCACCTCCAACGAGTCCTTCTCAGGATCGATCTTCAAACCTGCCACCGCCACCACCTCCAACCAGTCATTCTCAGGATCAGTCTTCAAACCTGACACCGCCGCCAACGCCACCTCCAACAGGTCATTTTCAGGGAAAGGCTTCAAAACTGCTGCCACCGCCACCACCACCACCTCCAACAACTCATTCTCAGGGTTGGTCTTCAAACCTGCCACTGCCCCCACCTCCAACAGGTCATGCTCAGGATCAGTCTTCAAACCTGCCACCGCCCTCACCTCAAACAGGTCATTCTCAGGGAAAGGCTTCAAACCTGCCACCGCCCCCACCTCCAACAGGTCATTCTCAGGATCGGTCTTCAAACTTGCCACCACCTCCAACAGGTCATTCTCAGGATCGATCTTCAAACCTGCCACCACCTCCAACAGGTCATTCTCAGGATCGGTCTTCAAACCTGCCACCGCCCCCACCTCCAACAGGTCATGCTCAGGATCGGTCTTCAAACCTGCCACCACCCTCACCTCAAACAGGTCATTCTCAGGGAAAGGCTTCAAACCTGCCACCACCCCCACCTCCAACAGGTCATTCTCATGATCGGTCTTCAAACCTGCCACCACCTCCAACAGGTCATTCTCAGGATCGGTCTTCAAACCTGCCACCGCCCTCACCTCAAACAGGTCATTCTCAGGGAAAGGCTTCAAACCTGCCACCGCCCCCACCTCCAACAGGTCATTCTCAGGATCGGTCTTCAAACCTGCCACCACCTCCAACAGGTCATTCTCAGGATCGGTCTTCAAACCTGCCACCGCCCTCACCTCCAACAGGTCATTCTCAGGGAAAGGCTTCAAACCTACCACCGCCACCACATCCAACAGGTCATTCTCAGGATCGGTCTTCAAACCTGCCACCGCCACCACATCCAACAGGTCCTTCTCAGGATCGGTCTTCGAACCTACCACCGCCCTAACCTCAAACAGGTCATTCTCAGGGAAAGGCTTCAAACATCGCCCCCACCTCCAACAGGTCATTCTCAGGATCGGTCTTCAAACCTGCCACCACCTCCAACAGGTCATTCTCAGGATCGGTCTTCAAACCTGCCACCGCCCCCACCTCAAACAGGTCATTCTCAGGGAAAGGCTTCAAACCTGCCACCGCCCTCACCTCAAACAGGTCATTCTCAGGGAAAGGCTTCAAACCTGCCACCACCACCACATCCAACAGGTCATTCTCAGGATCGGTCTTCAAACCTGCCACCGACACCACCTCCAACAGCTCATTCTCAGGATCGGTCTTCAAACCTGCCACCGCCCCCACCTCCAACCGGTCATTCTCAGGATTGGTCTTCAAACTGCCACCGCCCTCACCTCAAACAGGTCATTCTCAGGATCGGTCTTCAAACCTGCCACCACCTCCAACAGGTCAATCTCAGGATCGGTCTTCAAACCTGCCACTGCCCTCACCTCAAATAGGTCATTGTCAGGGAAAGGCTTCAAACCTGCCACCGCCACCATATCCAACAGCTCATTCTCAGGATCGGTCTTCAAACCTGCCACCACCACAACCTCCAACAGCTCATTCTCAGGATTGGTCTTCAAACCTGCCACCGCCCCCACCTCCAACAGGTCATTCTCAGGATCGATCTTCAAACCTACGACTGCCCCCACCTCCAACCGGTCATTCTCAGGATCGGTCTTCAAACCTGCCACCGAACTCACCTCAAACAGGTCATTCTCAGGGAAAGGCTTCAAACCTGGCCACCGCCACCACATCCAACAGGTCATTCTCAGGATCTGTCTTCAAACCTGCCACTGCCACCACCTCCAACAGGTCATTCTCAGGATCGGTCTTCAAACCTGCCACCACCACCACCTCCAACAGCTCATTCTCAGGATCTGTCTTCAAACCTGCCACCGCCCCCACCTCCAACGAGTCATTCTCAGGATCGATCTTCAAACCTGCCACCGCCACCACCTCCAACCAGTCATTCTCAGAATCAGTCTTCAAACCTGACACCGCCGCCAACGCCACCTCAAACAGGTCATTCTCAGGGAAAGGCTTCAAACCTGCCACTGCCCCCACCTCCAACAGGTCATTCTCAGGATCGGTCTTCAAACCTGCCACCACCTCCAACAGGTCATTCTCAGGATCGGTCTTCAAACCTGCCACCACCTCCAACAGGTCATTCTCAGGATTGGTCTTCAAACCTGCCACCGCCCCCACCTCCAACAGGTCATGCTCAGGATCGGTCTTCAAACCTGCCACCACCACAACCTCCAACAGCTCATTCTCAGGATTAGTCTTCAAACCTGCCACCGCCCCCACCTCCAACCGGTCATTCTCAGGATCGATTTTCAAACCTACCACTGCCCCCACCTCCAACCGGTCATTCTCAGGATCGGTCTTCAACCTGCCACCGCTGCCACCACCACCTCAAACAGGTCATTCTCAGGGAAAGGCTTTAAACCTGCCACCGCCACCACATCCAACAGGTCATTCTCAGGATCGGTCTTCAAACCTGCCACCACCACCACCTCCAACAGCTCATTCTCAGGATCTGTCTTCAAACCTGCCACCGCCCCCACCTCCAACGAGTCCTTCTCAGGATCGATCTTCAAACCTGCCACCGCCACCACCTCCAACCAGTCATTCTCAGGATCAGTCTTCAAACCTGACACCGCCGCCAACGCCACCTCCAACAGGTCATTTTCAGGGAAAGGCTTCAAAACTGCTGCCACCGCCACCACCACCACCTCCAACAACTCATTCTCAGGGTTGGTCTTCAAACCTGCCACCGCCCCCACCTCCAACAGGTCATGCTCAGGATCAGTCTTCAAACCTGCCACCGCCCTCACCTCAAACAGGTCATTCTCAGGGAAAGGCTTCAAACCTGCCACCGCCCCCACCTCCAACAGGTCATTCTCAGGATCGGTCTTCAAACCTGCCACCACCTCCAACAGGTCATTCTCAGGATCGGTCTTCAAACCTGCCACCACCTCCAACAGGTCATTCTCAGGATCGGTCTTCAAACCTGCCACCGCCCCCACCTCCAACAGGTCATGCTCAGGATCGGTCTTCAAACCTGCCACCACCCTCACCTCAAACAGGTCATTCTCAGGGAAAGGCTTCAAACCTGCCACCGCCCCCACCTCCAACAGGTCATTCTCATGATCGGTCTTCAAACCTGCCACCACCTCCAACAGGTCATTCTCAGGATCGGTCTTCAAACCTGCCACCACCACCACCACCTCCAACAATTCATTCTCAGGGCCAGTCTTCAAACCTCCCGCCACCGCCACCACTTCTAACAGCTCATTCTCAGGATCGGTCTTCAAACCTGCCACCACCACCACCTCCAACAGCTCATTCTCAGCATTGATCTTCAAACCTGGCACCGCCGGCACCACCTCCAACAGGTCATTTTCAGGGAAAGGCTTCAAATCTGCTGCCACCACCACCACCTCCAACAACTCATTCTCAGGGTTGGTCTTCAAACCTGCCACCACCGCCCCCACTTCCAACAGCTCATTGTCAGGGCTGGTCTTCAAACCTCCCACCACCGCCTCTGTCTTCAAACCTCTTCCCCCTTTCCTCTTTTTTCCTCTTCTACCCTCTAGCAGTCCCTTTTGCCCCATTTTGTGAGTGTCTTAAACAGTGATATAAGTCTTTACAAACTATTATAAATACAACTGTCATTATTTCTGTTCAAATGTGAAAACAGTTGTTTATATACACAAATTATAGAAATAATTCATAGAAAAATAAATGTATAAGCTTCAACAAGTGATATTTGTCATCCACTTGATACTGGGGTTTAGTAAATCACTTTCTAGACTGATTCACTGCGCCCTGAGTGCATGTGACACACGAGTCATGTTATCAAACAGCTGATAGTCTGGAGAAGACATAACACATGCTCATCAGTTGGACGGGGTAGTCTTCTAAGTAATAACAATTTTTTTGGGCCACCTTTCCTCTGTTGTGAGCAATAAATAAAAGGCACTGACATCCAAAAAATGTACTTATGATAGGAAAAAAATTACTTCACTTGCACAACTTTACAGGGGTGAATTTGTTTCTAATTTCTTAATGTAAGGCATTTTAAGCCATAAAGTTCATTATAATTGTGGGCAGGGTTGCTTTGAGGGGCAGCTGCTGAGTGTATATATATATATATATATATATATATATATATATATATATATATATATATATATATATATATATATATATATATATCCTGAGGTAGAGGGCTGAAAAACCACAATACAACAAAATTAACACACCACAACAAAATTGGCTGGTGCCGCTGAGCCACGTGACGGCGCAACAACAAAAGACCAGAGGGGGGAGGGTGCACTGCTCTGTGTTGTCTGACACAGCGTAGCGCTGCTCTTACAGAGAGAGAGTAGACTTTGATGAATCTGCGTGTGCAGCAGTCAGTGCATGCGGGAGAGAAAAAAGCTTGAGTATCGATGTGTTTACACGAGGATCATTCAATATCAATACCAGCGTCGGCATCGATATTAGGATTGATCCGCCCACCTCTACTGGGAAGAGACACCTCCTGTGTGTTGTCACTCCAACAAGAGCAGCACGATGAGCAGGGTGGAGAAAGTAGTCCGGCAAGCTCTGGGCGCGAGCTATCCCACAATTCCATAATAGCAGAGATGTCGGTCCAATTGGAGCGGCACTCTGAGCAGGGTGGATGCTGTGTTGCTGCTGCTCTGTGTGTGTGTGTGTCTGTTTGGAGTATTTTATTTCAAACACCTGGAATAATAGGGTTTGTTGTGCAGTGAAACATCCAAATGGAGCACCCTCTCTTGCAATACTGATGCTGAGTGAAACTGTAGTCTTATTTAATGTTGTATGCTAATGGTGTTAGCAGTTTTAGCACCTGTCGGTAGGTCCACTTAATACACACTACTAAGAAAATACGCAGCGTGTAACTTTAGCTGTCCACACCAAAGTAAGCCATGATAAGAACCACTGCGCAGCCCCCCAACATATGATTATTTAATAAGGAAAGAGGGGCGTGTTCAGGCTTTTTTTTTTTGTCACACATGGAGCCGCCCATCGCCCCACCCCTTTATGCATAAATGACTTAAGGGCCTTTCACATTGATTGCATCAGACGCGTCAAAAATCTGTCTAAAAAGCATTATTTTCAATGAGACGCGTTGCTTTTTAGACGCGCCAGGAGCGTCACGTCAAAAGCCCAGCTAAAACGACACTTCTGACGGGAGCGCCCATTGCCGCTTGTCGGCAGGCTGACGCAGTCAAAGTTCAATCCAATCCAACTTTCGACGCTCTGAGCTGTGACATAGCTTCATGCTGTCCAATAGGAAGGACGCGTCGGGTCAAAACAGGGAAGACTAGCGGCAGAAACCACCGATCTGTACAAAACAAATGTATCACAGGACTGCTCATTTATAGAGCAGTTTTCTGAAGAAAAATCATTGGAAATGTTTTATTTTTGTTGTTGTTTGTTACCTCAAAATTTCTGATTACTGTTAAAAAAAAAGTTTAGAACACTTGTAATTAAAATAGCTAAATAAATCAATAAATGGTTCTTTAGAAACCTTCATCTGTAAATCATCTGTAAATTAAAACCACCTGTTATTTCAGATTAGATAATTTCTTGTTTAATATAAGAAACCTTGGACATTTATTTTTAGACAAATAAAATAACATGGAAACTTGTACATTTTTTAAAGTCTGGTAGATTATTTATATCTCATTTCAACCAGAAAAACACACACTGTAAATAAATACAAATGATTATTATAAATGCAACAGCAAATAATTTAAGAATAGTTGCAGTGTGATTGTAAAGTAGGATTTCTGTGACTTAAACCTCATGATGAATTTTTTTATAGATCATTTCAACTTATAATTACGTCAAAATATGTAATTACCTTTAATGTTGTTATCAGGACAGAGTCATTTGTAAAATATGAATTTGAGCACAATGGGCCTCATGTATCAACGTTGCGTACGGCGATATTTGAGCGTATATGGGGTGTACGCCAAAACGGCTGTGCTACTTGGCCTTTATCAATGTGGTCGTTGGCGTACGCTGCGCTGAAAATATACACCAGGTCGAGAGGTGGCGTAAATTATACACCAAAATGAACCAGCGCTGGAATCCACATAAAAATGAAGATGATCAACATGATAAACAGTGCCATTATACAAATCAATGCATATGTTACATAAATAACACTTTCCTGATTATACTACATAATAATCAATACAAATCCCGCCTTTGCGGGATTGTTATGGAGCACGATCCGTGGTCACAGCGCTGACTGCAAAGAAAGAGCTGCTCGCCTTTTTCTCCAGAGCAGCGCTGAGCTTAACTTCATGTGGTGTGATTGTTTTAGACTATGAAATTGATAATAACAACTGTAGTTTCGTCATTCCCTTAATTCTCCCATGCTGCAACCAGGTTTTGTCGTCTCCATTCAGTTGTCACAATAAAATAAATACAGAAATACATTTAAAAAATAAAGAAACCTGACAGATTAGGCGTGTCTTATTAATTGAACGAGCAAATATCCACATGTCAAGAATTATTGACATGTGAAAAGAGAATACAGTGGTCCCTCGCTATAACGCCGTTCACCTGTCGTGGCCTCGGAGTCTCGTGGAGTATTTAGTCCAATTTTGCATGCCTTTTTTTTTTTACAGTGTTCTGCGTATCTGTTTATAAGAATCTTGTCGCCCAGAAGAAAAAAGAGCGCCAACAACTACTCATAACTGTGTTTGTCACACAGAAACAAACACCTGCTGCAGCGAGATGTGAGTGGAAAAAGGCGCGGCGTCAGGACGCAGAGGAGCGATCTGTGACATACTGGTCAGTCACTATTAATAATTTCTTATGTGTCCGACCTCGTTCGTTGATCGTTAAAATTAATTTGTTAGTTCTAAATGCCATCATAATTATTTATAGGAAAACTTTCTATTTTTATTTCTCAAACAAATGTTTGGGCCTGAAACAGTTTGATATTATTTTCCTACTAAGGTTTGAACTTTGAGAGTGTTTACACACGAGAGAAAAGTGAGAAAATGTTCATGCCTGATTGAGAAAGTGTATAAACTGTGTAGTGAGGGGTTTTACAGCTTTGAAACGTCTATAATAATTGTAAAAAATAACGCTGACTACGTCGCGGTTTCGCGTATTATGGGCTATTTTTTTAGAACGTAACTCCAGCGATTAATGAGGGACCACTGTAACACTTTATTGATTATACTACAAAACAATTGATACGACGGCCGCTTTTGACGCTCTATTGGCACGCGTCGTGATTGGTGGAGTTCTTTTTCATTGCCGTTTTCCCGGCTTCCATGTCGTAAAATGAGGGTGTGTCTGAAGCAGAGTCTGAAAAATTTATGGGCGTGTTTATTATAATTATGATCGTTTCCACCCTGCCGCATTTATCAAGATCACGTCAGGCGTACGCCACAAATGGGCAGGTGCGCACTGCTTGATACATGTCACGGTGACTTTGGTGTATTTCACGTTTACGCAGTAAATTTACGACACAAGTGCGCAACATTGATACATGAGGCCCAATAAGTGGAGAATGTGTGCAAATGTCTTTGGACTTTGATTCGTGGACATTTTTAATGATCCGTTCATTTATTGTTAAAATATTAAATGAAACAGCTTTTTAAAAAATAATAAATTAGTTTCTGTTGAAAGAGCCTTTTATTTAGAAGCAGGTGATATTATGCTGGATTCTCGGGACCAGATGAAGGTCTCTTCTGCAGCTTTGAACTCTGGTGTTGTTGCTGAAGACACTTTTGTCCTATTTTGAAAAGCAGAGATGTTTTCTTTCGACTGGACCTCATGGTGTTCAGCTCATCAATGGAAGTTTGGTTGTCTGCCTGAAAAAAAAAAAGTTATTTAAAGTTGAGCTATTGTGGTCTCTGAAAAAAAAAGCTGTAGCTTTATTTGGTAAAAATAAAAAAGACTGAACCATTTACAAAGTAAAGCGTTCACTCAGATCAGCTGTGCTAAAAGGCTAAGCTAACGTTAGCCGATCAATAAACCTTCACAGCAGTGCAAATGTCATGTTTTATTTTTATATTATTCTTACCTCGATAAAGCTGCAGAACTAAACTCCGTTGGGCAAACTGGGACTTCGGATATATCCAAATAGTGGGAGATTTCAGACTGAGTGGGTTTTCTTCATCCCCCCGGCTGCCTGCCTCAGTCTGCCCAGTGATGATGCCTGAAGGCCGGCTTCTCCATGCGGGTTGGCTCGCTGTCGCGGTTCGATCGATATCCCATCAAGTCGTTTGTTCTCCCTCGGTCGGCGTCACTCCGAAAAGTAGCTGAAAAAAGCTTCTGCCAGCAGGGTGATGAGAGAATCATTCTACTGCTGTTTTTTAAAGCTTTTTTGTGGTTCAGGCGACGCAAATTCAAGATGGTGATTGCTGAACTTTTTTCAGGTTGTGGAAACAGCCAGAGTGTGACGTAGCCGCAATCTCCGCCCCCTTGCCGCTTCTGAAGCGAAGCAACTGACGTCACGACATGTTGGAAACGCATCGGCCTGGCGTTACAACGTATTGGGAAGCGTCGAATGTTTCAATGTGAAAGACCCTTTAATCGTGAATCAGTGTGGGCGGGGCTCTCAACATGGCAGCGCCCGGAAAAGGGGTTCATTTCAGCTGTTCTGGGTCTTTTAACCTGAAAACAGCCTTCTGTGTGGCTGTGGAGTGTAGCATTTCTGCGCTGATTTCCTCAAAAGCCACATTATTAATCTTGTTGTTTCTAAAAGTCTTTAACAGCTCTCAAAAAGTTCACCTTTCTCTAAGAGAGTGGGGGCAGGTGGGGGGTGGGGGGGCAGAGCCACACCTCTCTGTGACTTGGCACCTGTGCATTGTCTGAGTAAACAAGAGTTAAAGAAATGACGGTGAAGAACTTGTTTCTTTTTTGTGTTTTTAGAGGATTGGCCCGGAGGAAGGTGGCATCACCAGAAACAGACTGGGTGTGTATTTTAAGCGATGTGTGTTTTAAAACTGTCACCGTAGGAGCTGTTGCAGCTCTCAGCCTTTTACCTCTCCTTGCTTCTGTTTGAAAAGCACACACCAGCCTTACAGTAAAGCAGACAACATGAGCACACTTAGGCCCGGTTTCATAAACCACTCTAATCTTATTTTGTTAGTCGTTGCACAAAGTGCTTAGTGGGTTAAAGTTTTGCATTACCTGACTAAAGTTTTTAGCCTGGTACAGAGGAGGCTAATCTTATTTTAGCCGAAAAAACTTGAGTGTCTTACCTCAAATAATGGCAGCTATCATGTAGCACCACTTGATGGAACACTAGAGCACCCCTATGTCGCTCATATTCCGCCAAAAGTAGAGCTTCCTCCGCTGTTGGCCATGGTTGCAGCAGACGACCATCATAATGTGTTTGTGACAGGTCTCACATTAGCCACCAGGTGTTGCTGTTACGCTGAGCAGCTTTGTGTGCACAAAAAGGCTTGACGGAAGTGTAGAAGAAGAAACTGAAAAGTGAACCGCTAGGCTAAGTGCTAACTACATCATTCTACAGTTTGCATGAGTCCTTAAATACTAATAACAACCAGTTAACGAAACAAAGGCTGGATAGTTCATGACAAGAAATTGTCACGCATTGGAGCCATCTCTTGGCAATGGCACGTGCAAGGCCATTATGCCCATGAAAACCACTGAATAATGTAAGACAGCCAATCTACAAGTTGTATGACAAACCGTAGTCGACTCGGTAAGTTTAGTAGACTGAAAGATTAGATTGCTTTATGAAACCAGGCCTTGGTGACTCGGGTTTAATTAATCCAACGCAGATCAATCAAAAAATGTTGAAAAGTTCCATCCACATCATTTCTGCTGTCTGGCTTCCTGACACTTCAGTTCATTTAGATGTTGACAGTTGTCACTTCGATACTTGTGTATTTCTTTTTCAGCATAGGGTTGGGAAAAAAGTCTTAATGGCCAAATTGCCAGATGTGAGTACTTTTAATAGCATCACATCATGAAAGCAAAGGGGATTTTTGTTTGTTGTGGTTTTGTCTGTGTATCATTTGCTGACTTCTTACAGTTCATCAGGAGCCCAGAATGACACGTCCATCAGATTGTGTTTTCACATGTGCCTTCCTCCGCTAGACTACCTCCAAGAAATGTATAAGCATTAATAACACTTAGTTCAACCCCATTTGTATCCACTTCTATGCCTGCACAGTGCTGTGGCAGATCCAGTCAGTGTAATCCAACTCTTTTCCTGTCCTGCTGCTTTTTAGCTTCACGTCCAGCGGGCCTGAGGACAAGGAGGAACAGGAAGGAAATATCTGTGCATGTATCTGTTCTCATCTGGGGTCAAGGAATTTTGTGGATGTTATCATTAACGCACACCGTGACACAATCCCCCTCCATCACCACCTTTCACAGACACACACAGACACACAGGGTTAACATTCACTGTAGGGAACATGATTTCCTGCACATAATGGAAAATCAACTGGGAAAAACTAGAAATCACACCTAGGTTCCAGAAATGAGGAATAATTATTTCAGTAAAAAGAGACACATGGGAGGCATATAACCAGGATTTGTATGATCATGATTGAACAGTCATGTGCAGGTTAAGCATTGATTGTCCTCCAGTAACACCTTGCACAAGGAGGTGGAGGACAGTCACTGCCAGTGGTCAGAGTTTTTAATCAACTAGATTTTTTTTTTTTTTTTTTTTTTGCCTTCATTGTAAATTAAAACTGACAATGTGCTTAAGGCCTGCTGCATATTAAAGCCCTAATTTTGCAACATTACTCATAACAAGGACAAGAATAGGGAGGAAATTATTAAATTTGATCTTTCATCAAGGATGGCTGGAGTGAGTAGGTATCATAATCTATGTCAGGTCATGTTTGGGAGTATGTACCTGTGCTGTATATTATAGCATCCACCACACTACGAAACTATCATGAGTCTCAACTGGCAATAGCACAGACAGACAACTGGTTCGTCCCACCTCTCGAAAGTAGCCAAGTTCTGATGTCAGCCGGGTAATACGTGGGAATCCCAATTTTCCCTTCCACATAAAGGAAAATTCAACCTAGTGCTTTGTCAACATTGGTTTTATTTGTTTGTTTTTTTCCAGTCAGTCAAATGTCCGGCCCCATTATTTACAATTCACGATCATTTCAATTTAAATTCAATGTATTTCATTTATGGACAGCACCGTAGCTTACTGGTTAGCACTGTTGCCTCACAGTGAGAAGGTCATGGGTTCAATTCCCACCTGTGGCCTTTCTGTGTGGAGTCTGCATGTTCTCCCTGTGTTTGCGTGGGTTTCCTCCGGGTGCTCCGGTTTCCTCCCACATCCAAAGACATGCGGGTTAGGTGGACTGGAATCTTTAAATTGTCCATAGGTGTGTGAGTGGGTGTGGATGTGTTTGTTTGTCTGTTTGTGGCCCTGCGACAGACTGGCGTCCTGTCCTGGGTGTAGCCTGCCTCACGCTCTATGACTGCTGGGCTAGGCCTCAACCCCCGGCGACCCTTGATTGGAGCAAGCGGTTGAAGATGAGTGTGTGTGAAAGTGTGTATTTCATTTATATAGCACCAAATCACAACAAAGCTGCCTCAAGGCACTTCACACGAGTAAGATCTAACCATACCAACACCTAGAGCAAGCACACAGGTGACAGTGGGAAGGAAAAACTCCCTCTGATGATGTTGAGGAAGAAACCTCAAGCAGACCAGACTCAGAGCGGTGACCCACTGCTTGGGCTTTCAGGTTTTTAGAAAGTTTTTATCAATCTGTACACCAAGCCTCCACAATTCTACACAACCCTACACCAGGGTGAAAAAACCTTTTAGGTTTTTTTATCAGTACACACCTGCATTGCTAGATTTTATTCATCCCAGTGGACTTTGCTGGCAGTGAAGCTTCAAAACCACGGAACAAGAAGAGGCGAGGCAAGCTTTCATGTTCAGAGGACATGTCCACATCCGCTCTTCATGGACAGATTGACAGCGAGAGGACATGTCCACGGCCACTCATGGACGGATCACACACATGATCGCCGGCTGCAGCGCTACGGTGCATACAGTAAGCAACCATGCTCAACTGTAAGCAAGAATAGGAATGCAACCATGCTCCATCGTACCCCAGCGTACACAGGGACTACGCCAAATCTGTGGAATTTTCCAGCGTACTTGATACGCATCACAACGCAACTGTATGCAAGTCCAATGTGAAAGGGGCTTAAGGTATGAGTTCACCAGCAGTAAATTGACAGGGAAACAGAGAGAACACTAAGGTGATCGCCGGCAGCTAGCCCTGAGCTTCACTAACAGAACCAGAATTTAGATGAACTGGATCCGGATTCTGGATCAAGACTTCCCTTTATATAGGCTTTGAAGGATTACGTCAAGACTACTGCATGGATTCTCACCAAAATTTGCACCACAGATAGATATTAAAGCAGGGAAAACTCCACTGAATTGTATCCTGATCTGGATCCAGATTCTGGATCAAGATTTCACTTCATAGAGGATATGAAAGATTACGTTAAAACTATTTCACTGATTCTCACCAAATTTGCACCACAGATAGATATTAAAACAGGGAAAACTCCACTGAATTGTAAAGGTGATCCGGATCCAGATTCCAGTATCGTTTACAGAGTCAGTGAACTTTCCTCACTGACATTTACACAACTCGGTGGACTCCACATCTACCCACCATCAAGTCCATGCAACCATTTAAAAAAGAAGCCAAAACACATCCATGATGTACACCAGAAAAGAGCAGCGCAGTCTCATTTGAACCACTACATGATATCCTGGGATTTGACCACATCTGGGGACAGTCGGTGCCAGAATCCCCGGGTGGAGTGTGAAAGTTTCAACACAAACCATTCAGCCCGGCTCGGTAAACTTAAAAGCATACTCGCTGTCACCTCATGGACCAACCTGCTTAAAACTTGCCGGTTTAAAATGTTTTTCACCGAAACATCCAACCTCTGAATGGTTTATGCTAACACTCCCACACTCCGCCCGGGGATTAGTCTCTTCCTACAAACAGCGCTTTTGTTTTTGGCTGCAATCACCAAAGCCATCGTGAAAGTGCAGGGAAGACGAGGCAAATGGGAGACATCGTGTCTGTAAGCTAACCAGAGTGGCTCCGTTCTCTCGCCTGCATAACCGCCTCAACACATTTGAGCTCCGGGTCAGAAACAAACTGCAACACATGTCCACTTTCCTTTTTGGCACTTTTTCTTTGCATTTTTACTTTATTTGTGTGTAATTTGCCGAAAAACTCAGAGAAAGTGCCGTGTTTCTGTTCCCGGAAGTAAATAAATTAGGTCATATGCGTCATATTTTACCCCTTTAGCACCCACCCTCAAACGAGACTGCGTTGTCCACTTCTTTGGGAAGAAGTCAGAGGCTCTTCGACCCACACTGCACAATACTCACCACCCTGTACATAGGCCAACTATGATGTGCAGCAACTTACTGGGGAACCTGCACATTCACAGGATGTTCAGCAACAACCCTGATCAACTGAATCAAATAATTCCTGTTAATTCTAGAATAGAATTTAAAATTCTTCTTCTTACTTATAAGGTTTTGAATAATCAGGTCCCATCTTATCTTAGGGACCTCATAGTACCATATCACCCCAATAGAGGGCTTCGCTCTCAGACTGCAGGCTTACTTGTACTTCCTAGGGTTTTTAAGAGTAGAATGGGAGGCAGAGCCTTCAGCTTTCAGGCTCCTCTCCTGTGAAACCAGCTCCCAATTCGGATCAGGGAGACAGACACCTCTACTTTTAAGATTGGGCTTAAAACTTTCCTTTTTGCTAAAGCTTATAGTTAGGGCTGGATCAGGTGACCCTGAACCATCCCTTAGTTATGCTGCTATAGACTTAGACTGCTGGGGGGTTCCCATGATGCACTGAGTGTTTCTTTCTCTTTTTGCTCTGTATGCACCACTCTGCATTTAATCATTAGTTATTGATCTCTGCTCTCTTCCACAGCATGTCTTTTTCCTGATTCTCTCCCCTCAGCCCCAACCAATCCCAGCAGAAGACTGCCCCTCCCTGAGCCTGGTTCTGCTGGAGGTTTCTTCCTGTTAAAAGGGAGTTTTTCCTTCCCACTGTCGCCAAGTGCTTGCTCACAGGGGGTCGTTTTGACCGTTGGGGTTTTTCTGTAATTATTGTATGGTTTTTGCCTTACAATATAAAGCACCTTGGGGCAACTGTTTGTTGTGATTTGGCGCTATATAAATAAAATTGATTTGATTTGATTTATAAAGTACTGTAATAGGACCGTAATTTTTGTCAGTAAATAAATGGTAACTGGATAGCACTTATCTTTCTAATGCAGACCTTCAAAGCACTACGTTCAGTGTTGCCACACAAAGCAACAGCAGAAGCTGCAACCAGGAGCAACTTGAGGATAAATGCCCTTTGCTCAAGGGCAAATTAGTGAGTTTCCTTTCTAACTGGGACTCAAACGTAAATCCCTCTGTTCACAAGCACCAGGCCACCATCTCAAAAAATAAATGAAAAAAATCCAGCAGCTGATCTGCCTCATATGGGGAGCAAACTTTTTACGTACTGTAAATCTGAGCAAAACTTTTTTATATATGCAAATACTCAACCTCAGATTGCAAAACTCAAAAGATTTAGTGGTCTGATGGAGTGAATAATAAGTTACTCTAGTCCCACATTCCCACCGAGACACATGCACAAAGCAGTGATACATGACAAATGAAAAATGTCAGATAGGCTTTGGAGTACTTTAACTTTGAAACTTGCCTTCAAGCACAAATATGCATGAAATCTCAGCCTCTATTTCAAAGGTAAAAATCTGCCACCTCCTGAGGCTCACACGTCGATGCTGAGAGGTAGAATCTCACACTCGGTGTAGAAATGCACAACCTCAGTGTTTCAGCCAGCATGTTTGAACATGAAGGCTGTGTGGGTTCCACTGTTCATAAAAACATACCACAGATTTTTCTTGCACTGAAAAAGAACCAACTTAAAAAGTTGGTTCAGTTGGTAACATCTCAATGAATTAAGGTGTTGGAACTTAGGTTTGCAAGTTCGAGTTGATCTAATTTATTAACTTAAGATGAACCAACTTAAAAAGGTCTTTCAATTGGTAACGTCTCAATGAATGAAGTTGTTTCAACTTAAGTTGATAAGTTAGATAAACTCTACCAACTTAAGTTGAAACAACTTGAAACAATTTATTTCAGTTGGTTCAACAATTCTCTTTTTTTAGTGTGTGTTAGTCAGTTCTTGGATGATGGCAGGAGTGCCACTTGTGATTGATGAACTAGCAAATTCAAACAATCATCCTGGAAGTGTGTTACTGTTGCTTAGACATTTTGGAATGATCAGCCTGAATGTTGCACAATGAAACCCACTGCATTGATTTTTCCAACAACAAGCTGCACCTCAGCATCTTTGGCAAAGGAAGGATCGGCCCATTGCGCCTGGAATTGATAGGGTGGACACGCACAACTGTACACAAAGCATTCGCTCACACTCTGAGGCCACACAGATGACCTCAACACCTCTACAAATTGGTCCATTAACTTCAAAATTGATAGCTTCTATGAAATCACGCCCACACACACACACACACGCACACACACACAAAACCACCCAGACGTGAATTTTCCTATAATAGACAAGAGCACTTTTCCATGAGTGTGTGTCTAGCACACGCTGTTGGTGAAACAGGGTCATTTAAAGATCCATTGCCATCTGTTTTGGTCACAGCATGCCATTTTTTCTCTCTGTGTGCATTCCTGCGATTCAGCAATGGAAACGTACCATTGGTTTCTTGTTTCTCACTGCTTGGCCAGACAGCCAGTCTGAGGTGGGCCCACAAATGATCCATCATTTCATCACAGGTGTGCAAACCTGTGAGTGTCTGTCAGTCACTGCAAACATTTACATACTGAGCAGGGAGCATCACACCAAGAAAAATAAAACTAAACTGCCCATGAAGTGAAAGGAAGGGGAGGAATTATCAGCTCTACAGGCACAAAGTCAAATGTTTATGACAAGACTATCCTTTGTTTGTTTACTCTTGTATTAAAGGACAAATCCATAAAAAATATGTTCACCTCAGCTTTTTATCTGCTTACTATGTATATCCAGCATCCCTTCTTGTTTACAAGATCCTGCATCCCTATCTTGATTATCTATAATGCATGGAGAAAGTTGCTTTGAGGCAGCCGTTTTTTAGGCCAACACACTAATGAGTGCACTGCTAAACACATTTATACTGAGTATTTACACAATGTGAGTGTTGTTAGTGAAAACCACACGTGCATCAAATGAAAAAGGCCTAGAAGAAAATTAATTTATTGTTTGGAGTAAATGTAATTAATGGTAGATTTATTTATTTTATTTTAGAAAGGACAGATATTTTTATTTTGTTGTTATTTATTTTTGTTGTTATTTTGTCATGGCCGATAACTGCCAATTTATCGTGGTGGGGGAGTTTGCGTACCCGGATGATCCTAGGAGCTATGTTGTTGGGGGCTTTGTACCCCTGGTAGGGTCTCCTAAGGCAAACAGGTCCTAGGTGACGGGTCAGACTAAGGGCAGTTCATAAGCTTCAATGACCAGTACAAAATCAAGGACCAAGATGTCACCCGGTATGGCGGAGCTGGGGTCCCACCCTGGAGCCAGGCCTGGGGTTGGGGCTTGCGCAAGAGCACCTGGTGGTCAGGCCTTAGCCCATGGGGCCCGGCCGGGCATAGCCTGAAAGAGCGATGTGGGCCTGTCCTCCTGTGTGTTCACCACGTGCAGAGGGGGCCATGGGGGTCAGGTGCAGAGATGATTGGGTGGCAGTCGAGGGCAGGTGGCCCGGCGGCCCAGTCCGTGCTCACAGCCCCAGGCTGTTGGGACGTGGAACGTCACCTCTCTGGGGGGAGAGGAGCCTGAGCTTGTGCAGGAGGTTGAGAGATACCGACGAGAGATAGTCGGGCTCACATCCACGCACAGCTTGGGCTCTGGTACCCAACTCCTGGAGAGGGGCTGGACGCTACACTTTTCTGGCGTTGCCCACAGGGAGAGGCGGAAAGCTGGGGTAGCATTGCTTATTGCTCCCCAGCTCAGTCACCATGTGTTGGAGTTCACCCCGGTGAACGAGAGAGTCGCATCCCTACGCCTTCGGGTCGGGGACAGGTTGTCTCGGCCTACGGGCCGAGTGGCAGTGAAGAGTACCCGACCTTCTTAGAGTCCCTGGGAGGGGTACTAGATAGTGCTCCACCTGGGGACTCCATTGTTCTCCTGGGGGATTTCATTGCCCACGTGGGCGGTGACAGTGAGACCTGGAGGGGGGTGATCGGGAAGCACGGCCTCCCTGATCTGAACCCGAGTGGTGTTCAGTTGTTGGACTTCTGTGCTAGTCACAGTTTGTCCATCACGAACACCATGTTTGAGCACAAGCGTGTCCATAAGTGTACGTGGCACCAGGACACCCTGAGCCGGAAGTCGATGATCGACTTTGTAGTTGTATCATCTGACCTTCGGCCACGTGTCTTGGACACTCGGGTGAAGAGAGGGGCTGAGCTGTCGACCGATCACCACCTGGTGGTGAGTTGGATCCGCTGGGAGGGGAGGAAGCCGGTCAGACCTGGCAGGCCCAAACGTATCGTCAGGGTCTGCTGGGAATGACTGGCGCAACCCTGTGTCAGCGAGGTCTTCAACTCCCACTTCCGGGAGATCTTCAACCAGATCACGGGGGAGGATGGAGAAATGGAGTCTGAGTGGACCATGTTCTCCACCTCCATTGTCGATGCGGCCGCTCGTAGCTGTGGTTGCAAGGTCTCTGGTGCCTCTCGCAGCAGCAATCCCTGAACCCGGTGGTGGACACTGGAAGAAAGGGATGCCATCAAGCTGAAGAAGGGGTCCTACTTGTCTTTGTTGGTAAGTGGGACCCCGGAGGCAGCTGACAGGTACCAGCAGGCCAAGCGTGCTGCAGCCCGTGCGGTCGCAGAGACAAAAACTTGAGTCTGGGAGGAGTTCGGGGAGGCCATGGAGAAGGACTATCAGTCGGCCTCGAAGAAATTCTGGCAAACCGTCCAACGCCTCACGAGGTGGAAGCAGCTCTCCACCGGCACTGTCTACGGTGCGGGTGGGGAGCTGTTGACCCTGACTGGGGATGTTGTCGGGCGGTGGAAGGAATACTTCGAGGATCTCCTCAATCCCATCATCAAGTCTTCAGAAGAGGAAGCAGAGACTGGTGACTCAGAGACGGACTCAGCCATTACTCAGGCCGAAGTCACCGTGGTGGTCAGAAAGCTCCTCGGTGGCAAGGCTCCTGGGGTGGATGAAATCCGTCCTGAGTACCTTAAGTCTCTGGATGTTGTGGGAGTGTCTTGGTTGACATGCCTCTGCAACATCGTGTGGTGGTAGGGGACAGTGCCTCTGCACTAGCAGACCGGGGTGGTGGTCCCTCTGTTTAAGAAGGGGGACCGGAGGGTGTCTTCCAACTATAGGGGGATCACACTCCTTAGCCTACCTTGGTTCGCATTGCCGGTAGTAAGTCAAACCTGTTTCTAGTGCACATTGGCCTCCACCAGGGCTGCCCTTTGTCACCGGTTCTGTTCATTACCTTTATGGACAGAATTTCTAGGCGCAGCCAGGGTGTAGAGGGGGTCCAGTTTGGGAACCACAGAATCTCATCTCTGCTTTGTGCGGACAATGTGGTTCTGTTGGCTTCGTCAAATCAGGACCTTCAGCGTGCACTGGGGTGGTTTGCAGCCGAGTGTGAAGTGTCCAGAATGAAAATCAGCACCTCCAAATCCAAGACCATGGTTCTCGACCGGAAAAAAGGTGCCTTGCCCTCTTCAGGTCGGTGGAGTGTCCTTGCCTCAAGTGGAGGAGTTTAAGTATCTCTGAGTCTTGTTCACGAGCGAGGGATGGATGGAGCGTGAGATCGACAGACGGATTGATGTAGCATCTGTAGTAATCCAGTCACTGTATCGGACCATCATGGTGAAGAGAGAGCTGATCAGGGGGGCAAAGCTCTTGATTTACCAATCAATCTACGTTCCGACCCTCACCTGTGGTCATGAGATTTGGCTCCTGACCGAAAGAACGAGATCGCGAGTACAAGCGGCCGAGATGAGTTTCCTCCGCAGGGAGATAGGGTGAGGAGCTCAGTCAATTGGAAGGAGCTCCGAGTCGAGCTGCTGCTCCTCCACGTCGAAAGGAGCCAGGTGGGTGGCTTGGGCATCTTTTCCGGATGCCCCCTGGATGCCTCGCTGGAGAGGTGTTCCGGGCACGTGACGCACTTCACTCCTCACTCCAAACTTCAATAAGTAGGATTACAGACTCTGCATAAACTGTGTACTTGAGGTGGAGGTGTCTTTCCCACCCGACTAATACAAAAAGAACTTGCTGACTGTTTACTGGGTGTGTTTTTCACACACTCATTACTTCTGTCTTTTGCTTCCTGCCAGCAGTACCAGATCCGACAGTCGGAGACGGTGACCACCTGGGGACTAAGGACTTGGCAGCTCCAATATCCTTCGGGTTCGGTGGCAGTGGAAATCGTGTGGGATCCGGTTCTACTCGGGATGGACGTCTCCTATCCTCGAGCCTACCCACACGTCACTTTGTATATTTTGATTGTGAACCAAATTCTGCATTTGTCTGTATTTCGTTGTGCACATTTCACAATAGTAAAGTGTTGTAGTTTTGACTCATCTATTGTCCGTTCATTTACTCACCCTGTTGTGGGTCCGTGTCATTACACTTTCCCAACAAATAAAGCATTTTCAAAGTCCTTTTTTTTTTTTTTTTTTTTTCCAGTATTTTTATTAAATTTTCTTGCAAAGATATAACAATATGAATAATTGACAATATGAACGTCAATATACAAGAAGAACAATACATTTCACACACACACATACACATCCATACTTGTGCACATATAAACCTTACATTGCGCAATTTATCACAATCCACTCAAATATCACTATTCAGCAGTAACAAAAAGGAAAATGCATAATAATAATAATGTAGAGATGACTTCTGTATTTCCTATTTCATAGATATGTAACACTCAATCCATTTATCAAAAACTGCTCCAAAATTTAACAGAATCTACTGCCAGATACTTCTCAACACAAAGACAGTTACCACAAATTGCAGAGAAACATGGATATGGAGCAACTCTTCATTAGTTTTAATTTAAAATTAATGAAGAGCTGCTCCATATCCATAAAAAGTTTTTTTTATTTAAAACCTTTAAATAAAAAGCCTCTTTTTTTGCTTTGTTTTGCACTGTACCATATGATGAATTTATGAAACCAGTAATCAGACAAGTTTGCTGTAAAACCTTCAGAAAAAAAAAGCCCCACATTTTCCATGAGCACTTCCTCATGTGCAGAGCCTTCTCTCTGCAACTGTGAGAAAAGGAGCTATGAAGGCCTTGAGGCATTTTACTTCCATTCTTGCATCCACATCAATTTTCTTTGACACACGTTTGGCATGGAACTACAGGAAGGAACTAAAATCCCTGACATACTCCATCAAACAGCCCACAACCTGTGCTCATGGACATCACTGTGAATAAAGTTTGGCTTTTTTCCTCATCACTGTCATACATTTTTCATTTCACTACTGTTCCCACACAGCTGAGAAATCAACATGAAATAGGCACAGCTGTTGAAGTGTCGATGTCAAAAAGCTGAAAATTTCAAACTCAGTAGCCGTTCAAGCTGTCTGATGAAACATGCAGTGGCCTTTACAACTTTGGTAATGACTTCATGAGAAATGAGACACGGTGTGCAATGAAAATGTGCTGCGCTTCATTGAATTTCTTCACTTTGACATTCAGAGGACTGGGCACAAATCACATCCTGTCAACACCCGCAGTGGGCCTTCGCAATGCTTTGTTTTAATTAAACAGTCGGATTCCCCTGGTATGCACCAGTTCTAAGTCAGCTGCTAGGTGCCAGTGGAGGCGACCCGCCGGGGGGTTCCCCCACCGCACGAACATTAGATGGAGTCCCAACAGGCACCGTAGCTGGGGAGATCCACGAGAAGGGTGGCACTTTGGCTTTGTAGTCAGCACTAGTGCCTCACAGCAAGAAGGTCATGGGTTCACTTCCCGCCCTTTCTGTGTGGAGTTGCATGTTCTCCCCATGTAATGCTTATTTAGAGTCTGCTCCTTTCTCTGCCCCTGACCAAGGCAGAGTCTCTACACCTGCAGTTGGTCCCCAGGCACCGGACTGTGGCTGCCCACTGCTCCTAGTGGTTGGATTGTGTCTAACTGTAATTAGGATGGGTTAAATGCAGAGGACAATTTTCATTGTATGTACTGTATGTGGATATGTACAATGACAATACAGGTTCTATTCGATTGTATTCAAACTGTACAAGAAAAAGTAGTTTGTGCAAAAAGGGTTTAGGTTGGTCAAAGACATGTTGCCTTCCTTAAGAAAACATAACTGAACTACTGAGCACAGAATGATTAGTCTTCCTTCGTATCTTTTTTGTATTCAAAGAGAGAAACTTGTTCATCAACTTTCTATGAACGATCAGTAAGTTATCCAGAAAGCTTGCCAATAGCCAACGGTTACAGCTATGCCACACCCCTGTTCAAAATTTAAAAGCAGCACTAGGAAGGTTTCTCAGAAAAAAAGGGAGTACATTCATTTAGTCAGTGAAACGTGCAGAGGCATGTTTGTAGAAATGGTAGAGCATGTTGATTGCTGTTTCTGCTGCACTCAGTTCATCCACTGCTTGTTTTTAGAGGATTGCTGATGTTGAAGGTTTGATGTGAGAGTTGTGCTCTGGTGAAGAACAAAGCCATCAAACCTGTGTTGTGAATGAAACGTTGTATACACATTTGGACAGAACCTTGAAGCTATATATATATATATATATATATATATATATATATATATATAAAACATTGATTGAAAAACATTAGGCAGGTGCATAAATTTGGGCACCCTTGTCATTTTATTGATTTGAATACATTTAGCACTAATTCTTGGAACACAAAATTGGTTTCATAAGCTCATTGACCCTTGACCTCCTTAGACAGGTAAATCCAATCATGAGAAAGGGTATTTAAGGTGGCCATTTGCAAATGCTTCCCTTCTTTGCATCTCTTCTAATGAGTGTCAACATGGGAGCCTCTAAACACCTCTCAAATGACCTAAACACAAAGACTGTTCAACATTATGGTTTTGGGGTAGGATACAAAAACATAGTGAGGAAATGGAAGACCACAGGCACAGTACTAGATAAGGCCTGAAGTGGCAGGCCAAGAAAAATCTCAGATAAGCTGAAGCGAAGGATGGTGAGAACAGTCATAGTCAACCCACAGACCTGCTCCAAAGACCTACAACATAATCTTGCTGCAGATAGTGTCTCTGTGCATCATTCAATTAAACAGTGCACTTTGCACAAGGAGATGCTGTGTGTACACACCACAAACAGAGTTGCTTGAGGTATACTAAAGCACATTTGGACAAGCCAGCTTCATTTAGGAATAAGGTGCTGTGGACTGATAAAACTTAAATTGAGTTATTTGGACATAACAAGGGGCGGTATGCATGGTGGAAAAAGAACACAGCATTCCAAGAAAAACACTTGCTACCTACAGTAAAATTTGGAGGTGGTTCCATCATGATGTGGGGCTGTGTGGCCAGTGCAGGTACTGGGAATCTTGTTAAAGTTGAGGGTCACATGGATTCCAGTCAATATCAGCAGATTCTTGAGAACAATATTCATGAATTAGTGACAAAGTTGAAGTTGCGCCGGGACTGGATCTGTCAACAAGACAGCGACCCTAAACACTGTTCAAAATCTACTAAGGCATTCATGCAGAGGAACAAGTACAACGTTCTGGAATGGCCATCTCAGTCCCCAGACCTGAATATTATTGAAAATCTGTGGTGTGATTTTAAGCAGGCTATCCATGCTCGGAAGAATGTTTTGTAAAGAAGAATGGTCCAAAATACCTTCAACCAGTATCCAGACTCTCATTGGAAGCTACAGGAAGCATTTTTATAGGCTGTTATTTCTGCAAAAGGAGGATCTACTAAATATTGATGTATTTTTTCTGTTGGGGTGTCCAAATTTATGCACCTGCCAAATTTTGTTTAAAGAATTATTGCACACTTTCTGTAAATCCTATTAACTTCATATCACTTTTCAAATATCACAGTGTTTGTCTGCTATATGATATATTATCTGAAAGTGCAGATCCAAACAACCAATGATTTATAATGGAAAATCATGGAAATCATCAGGGGTGCCCAAACTTTTAAATCCACCAGTAGGAGTCAATTGAAGAATTACACAGGGGTCAAAATTTAAAAATGTTCCAATCATACTGAAAACTATACCACAAAGTGGTTAGTGCACTTGATTTCAGTCCAGAAGGTTCCCGTTCAAACCCCACCCCTGCCATGTAATATGGAGTTGCGTCAGGAAGGGCATCCGGCATAAAACTTATGCCAAATCAGCAAGCAAATCCACCTTGGATCTGCTGAGGCGACCCCAAGTGAAAAGAAGGGAGCAATGGACTTTCATTATGATTCCAAAAAAGTATAGTTTGGACTATCTATGACTGAATGTTATGGAGTTATGGGGTAAAAACAGCAAGAATGGTGACAAAGTTCAATTTCAGTTTGTAAAGGGATCAAAAGTTAAAGTTGCTCCAATTTTGGTAAAAGGTGGCACAAATTATTGGTTGACCTTATGGGATTAATAAATCGAATAGTTTTGATTGTGTTGAGTGCTTGGGCGCCAAAGTAAAGGTCAAACAATGTAAACGTCCATCGGATTCTATGAAATGTGACATACATGACACATGGTGCAAACTATTCCTTCCTAACCCTATTAACTCAACCAATAATTTGCATCACTTTTTAGCTAAATTGGAGCATTTATTTATTTGTTTGTTCAGGTAAACCTATTACATTTGTCATAAATGTTCACATCCCACAAAGAACTGAACTTACAGAACCTGATGAAGAGGGTTTGTTATAACCGTTACACTACAACACCTCTGAGTGGTGTAAATAAGTAATGGGCAACAGTGTACTGTAAAGGGCCAAGTCGGTGCAGGTATTCTTTGTAATGTAACTTCAATACATGGTTTTAGTCATTTGTTCTTCCCTCAACTTAAAATCCTGATCACTGACCAGGAACACCTGCACCACCTTGGCCCTTCATGCCCACCACATGGTTCGGTGCGCGGGAATTTCGCCTAGGTCTGGTATGTCTGTGGGGACTCTCCCTGTCAACGTGCCAGCTATTTTACCCGTGTGTCATCATTCTAATAATTTTAGTGGTGGAAAAGACGACAGTAGCATACTATAAAATAGGCTTGGTTAATGTCTACATTGAACAATACTGGTTTTCTAACATTATCAGTACATTGGGAACATGGAAGGAATTCAAGAAAGTAGATGTTAAGTTACATAGAAAGGAAGAAAAAGGGGAAGCCGGACAGTGAAAAAGGCCATCAGAGGAAAGGAAAGGACAGGGACAGCTGTAGGACTCACAGGATGAGAGCGTCATTCTCTCCACTGTATCCCAGTGGTCAAAGCGGGAAAAGTCATGGTTCAAGATCAGGAAACTAGAAACCACACATTTATGCAAACAAAGAGTGTGGGAAAAGCAATGACGGTAAGAGGGACGACAAATATATATATATATATATATATATATATATATATATATATATATATATATATATATATATATATATATATTACTTTGAAGATTAAACAAATTTCCTTGAGGTTGTATCAAATACTTCCAGTTGACTTTGAAGATTTTAAGAGGAGCGTGACAAAGAAGCAGTTGCCAGTTTGTGGCCAACTGTGGTGAAAAGCCAAAACTATAAATATGGTGTTTGGTTATAGGCTGCCTCAAATGTCACCAACGGTGTTTGTGTTGCATTTTAATGGACCAAATAATAAAATAAATAAAAGAATAAATAAATCAAGCAAGCTGAATTAATGTTGTGCTTTTTAGGTTGTTAAAATCCACTGTCAAGTATTAGCACAATTTTTTTTTTTAAAGTTTGCATTGCTAGCATGTGATTTCTGAAAGTAATCTAACAAATGGAATGGTAAATTTGCTTTCATTTTCCTCCGTAGTCTTTTTTTTGGGGGGGGGGGGGGGGGGGGTTGTGAATACTTGTTGAGATGAGATGAGATGGTGGTAGTCCAACCATTTCAGTAAACCTATCAAGCATAGGTGTGGGTGCAACTACTTTTCACCTGTTCTGATTAAATAGATTCTCACCATAGATGCTATGCAATACTTACAACGGAATTTATATATACTCAGTCACAAGCACTTTTGCTTCACAGCAAGAAGGTGATGGGATCGATTCCCACCTGTGGCCTTTCTATGTGAAGTTTGAATGTTCTTTCTGTGTTTGCGTGGGTTCCCTCTAGGTGCTCCGGCTTCCTCCCACATCCAAAGACATGCAGGTTATGCGAACTGGTAGGTGTGCGTGCAGGCGTGAATGTGTTTGTTTGTCTGTCTGTATGTGCCCTTGCGACAGACTAGTGTCCTGTCCAGGGTGTACCCTGCCTCATGCCCTATGACTGTTGGGATAGACTCCATCACTCCCCTCCATGACCCTTCTGTATCCATGAGTGGATATAGAAAATGGATGGATGGATATCAGATAGTAAAACTCTAACATTCTTGGGGACTGAAATGCAAATTTGCCCAAAACAGATCATTCTCATTCATAGTAAGTTGACCGGATTGGCTTGCCCAAATGGGTTCCTTTCAAATGATTAATTTGTTCTTTCGGGAGGTATCTAACCTAACCGAGTTAGACAGTGGTCCATCACGCAGCTCTTTTCTCTGGGCGTGACCCAACATGTATGAGCTTCAGTTCTGTAATGTGGTGGAAGTAGTGAAATGCAGCACCAGCCACCAGACTGGTGCCAACAATGCATACTCCCAGACCTGAACCTTTCTGCAACTACAACATGCTGTATTTCTTTTTAAATCTCAAGTTAAACTAAGTTTTAATCTTTTCTAAAATATTTATTTCATGAAGATTAATGACACATTATAACAGTGCAGAAAGGCTTTTGTCACCACAATGCAATTAATGTAAGTACACACGCACACATGTAGCATTATCTATACATAAAATACACTGATATAAATACCAAGTAATGCTTATCAAGTCAGGTTTTAAAACAACTGCATGGAAGACTGCTGACTAGGAAAGGGAGAGAGAAATATGTTGAAGTTCCATGTCAGCCAGGGTATAGATGAGTTCATTGTTGAAACAGCGATTTCCACATTTCCATGTGTCAATGTGCCCCATGCCATAAGACAGAATTCAAAATAAGCAAGGAAAGGGTGTGCACATAATACAATAATGGATACATAGTGTAGACCCTGGTTAAATATTCACCAGAAATTAAGAAAAAGACTTATCTTGTATAGTCTGACCACAACTTGAATACACTAGTTGTGTTTGACATGGTACATTGAAGAGGAGCTCAGTTTTTTAGCCACAACTTCAGCACAGAACCAGGAACAGTAACATCAATATTATCAGGATTACATCTTCCTTTACTTCAGGAATGAACACAGTAAAACTCTCCATGTTAATTTGCCACTGGCGATTGTGCTGTGAAGGAAAATAACAAGATTAACAATGCTATACAAAGCTGTGGACAAAGAGTGATACCCCTACCCCCAGAAATCAAAAGAATCAGAATCAGAGTACAGGACCTTTCAGTACAGGGATGACTAATCTGTATTTTGTGGAAGTGAATGGGGGGAGGGTGTAAATGGGGGTCTCTGGCATTATTTATTAGTCTGGCTGTGGATGGAAAGAAGCTGTTTTTGTGTCTTGAGGTTTTAGTCCTGATGGACATCAGCCATCTGCCACTGTCTTCCTTGCTCACCTCAGGGGCCTGGAGGTGTACAGGTCCTGTAGAGATGGCAGATTACAGTCGATCACCTTCTCTGCTGCATGGATGATATGCTGCAGTCTGCTCCTGTCCTTAGCAGTGGCAGCAGCAGCGTACCAGACGGTGATGGAAGAGGAGATGATGGACTCAATAATGGCAGTGTAGAAGTTCACCATCACTGTTTTTGGCAGGTTGAACTTCCTCAGCTGCTGCAAAAAGTACGTACATCCTCTGTTGTGCTGAGAGCTGATGTTCAGCTCCCATTTGAGTTCCTGGGTGATGGTGATCCCCAGGTATTGGTACTGGAGAGTCACTCAGTATGATGGGGTTGGCCAGGACTGTGTTCTTCCTGAAGTCCACTGTCTTGAGGGCATTGAACTCCAGGTTGTTCTGACTGTACCTGGACACCAGGTGATCGATCTCACGTCTGTAGGATGACTTGTCACCATCAGAGATGAGCCTAAACAAGGTTGTAGCATCCATGAATACGAAAGGAGGAGCTTTACAGACTGGTGGTACTCATCAGAATCATTAAATCCACTCCATACAATTGGGTTGGAACAGTGACAACTACAAATACAACTTATTCTTTCAAAATATCACAGAATGGAAGAGCATCCAGCCTAATATCACAGGAGCAGAGATTTGTGATTTATTAAAAATCATCATAAAACAGTTTTTGAGTAAAATGTTGAACTATCATCAGTACTTTCAGTAATTTTAACTGCTTTAACTTTATTTATACCATGATGGTTGACCTCTTTCTTGACTCGTAAGTGATCCATGATCCATGTCGTAAGTTGGCAATAGCTATAGGTATAAATATCAGGTGTGCTGACTGTTGCCGCTGGGAATCCTAGCTAGGTTATACCCCTGAGGTTTACATTAACTAATACACTCTGCAGATAATCTGTGTCCCTTCACTGATACAAGATTACAGTTTGGCGCAAAACAAAAACACACACACACACACACAAATTCTGGAAACAAAAGCAGCCTTCACGCATGTTTTGCAAATGCAGCCAGGCATGTACAAAAGCATGCACAAAGGTTAGCTAGGTTAGGCCTGTGGGGTTTCCACAGCAACCAGGCCCCTCCCGTGGCTTGGTGGGGAGGTGTTTTGAAAGTTATGTGTAGAGAGAGCGAGATAGAGAGAAAGAGAGGGAGTGGAAACAAATCCACACCAGGGAGTGATAAAACACCCTCTTCTTCACTTCACAGCCGGAGCCACTGACAGCAGCAGCTACACTCGGCGTCACAAATTTTTCTTACTGCCGTAGGTGAAGTAGGACATTTGGGCACCTGTAAGCGATGGAAGAAGAAGGATCGCACACCGAGCAGAACAGCCAGACTGGCAGCATGTCTGGCCTCCCACAGCAGCAACAGCAGGAGCAACCCGATAGCCAGGATCTCCTCATCTCCAGCCGGGGGTCTGCCCCATCCTCCCCAACCCCGACTGGCACCCTCAGCCGGCTGGGCTTCAAAAGTCCAACCAGCCCGACCGCGGCGGTGCCAGGCAGCCCGCAAGGCCAGGTGAGTGCCATCACTGTGGTGGCCCTGCTGGACAAGCTGGTCAGCATGTTGGAGGTGGTGCAGGACAACCAGAAGAGGATGGAGGAGCGGCAGGCCGACCTGGAGGGTGCTGTGCGTGTCATGCAGGGCGACATGACACGCCTGTCCAAGACGCACCTTACCACATCCAACAGCGTCAGCAAACTGCTGGAACGCTCCCGCAAAGTCAACGGAAACATCAAGGAGGTGAAGGAGCGCCTGGACAAACAGGCGGTGCAGGTGAAGCGGCTGGAGGCCAACCACAGCCACCTGCTGAAGAGGAACCACTTCAAAGTGCTCATCTTCCAGGTGAGGGATGGGAACGCGGGCCTGGGAAGACAAAGTATATGCATGTTTTAAAAAGAAGTGACTGTAAGGAGAAACAGAGAGCGAGAGAGCGCTTGCATCATATTTGCATTCTTATTTGACTACCGTGGGTGTGTTTGCATTGAAGACTTTGGCAGTGACACCTGCCAGGTGAGCTCTACTAATCCTTAACGTTTAAGTGGAAAGTCAGGAGCTCTTTGACACTAGAAGGGCACTCAAAGAGCACATAACTATGCCAACCAGTAGAGACAGACACTCAGAATGTTGAGTCTTTTTCCTTCCAGCCTTTATGCAGGGAGATATATAACTTTATGACATCATAGATAGGTTTAATGTGTGATGTTGAAAGCAGTTCAGCTTGTGGGTCATGGGTCCAACTTGAGTTAAGACTGTCCTCTGATTCCAGCTGCGCCTTTCTGTGTCTGTCAGGTATTTGTTGGTGTTCTGGCACTTTTTCCAAAAATATAAGGATTTGGTGAGTTTTTGATTCTCTCAGTATAGGTAATATAGTGTAATTGTTGGCGTGTTGTGATAGACTGGTGATCTGTTGTTATTTAGGGACCACTAATAGAACATATGTGAAAGAATGACATCATAAAGCAAAAAGGTTAGGGTGATCTTTTTTATGTTGTACCTCAGCTTCTTGTCCAATGGTCGCTGGAATTGGCTCCACCACCCACCCCCGGTATCAGGTCAACTCGTACCTCCTACCAACGTGTAGGACACCAACACGTAGCACATGCTTAGTCAACCTGTAGCACCTTAAACAAGTTGTAGCACTTTTCAAATCAACAAGCGGACTCAGTGTGTTACAGCTGCTAAGTTTTATTTGTTTGATTGATGTTGATTTGTGGTGGTAATTTATTTTAAAGTCAGTTAGCATAATAGCAGACTAACGCTTGTTTAGCATGGCATCCCGTGCAGTAACGAAGTGGCTAAGGATACGTACATCCGTATCTTCTGCGGGACTGCTAAAGGTACAGACCGAGGAGAATTGTGTGTTCCTCTGCGGACAGTTCTTGGGCTGCGCGCACTATGACGTCATCAGTTTATGCTACTCCGGGCAGGTATAGCCAGGTAGCGTAAATGTAAATCTATGCTACCGGCCCAGCAACGCCTCATTAAGTGATAATAGTATTCAACGTTACACATCTGTTTTGCCATCTGATAGAGCCTATTCAATTCTAAACAGACATGATATTTTCTCAAATTTTCACCGGGGAATACCCTCCGTATCTTTAGAACGGTCTCTGTAGATACGGGTCCGTACCCGTAGCTACGGCCATGCAGTAAACAACATTTTGGTTACACATACTGACTGAATAACAAACAGTAAATCTCACAAATCATAAACTCTTTTTCAACACACCACAACAACACCACACGTCTGAACCAACAAGGACTGCCCACAGATGGGGTCAGGTGTGTACAGCAGTTTGTTCACTTTTATTTACATTTACCAGAGCTGCCAGCTAACTCTTAGCACCATATGCTAAGACTTCACTAATAAGGTACTACAAGTTGGTAGGTGATACGAGCTCACTATAAACCCCACCCCTCACCCAAACCCAATGACCCTTGGGGGGAGGTGATGGTCAAGTGGTGAAGTGTTGGGCTTCAGACCAGAGGATCCCTGGTTCAAAACCCAGCCAGACCAGACAATCACTAATGGCCCTTGGGTAAGGTCCTTAATCCCCTAGTTGCTCCTGGCGTGTAGTGAGTACCTTGCATGTCACCACTCTGACATCAGTGTATGAGTGTGTCTGTGTGAATGGGTGAATATGAGGCATCATTGTAAAGCACTTTGAGCTTCTGATACAGATGGAAAAGTGTTATATAAATGCAGTCCATTTACCATTTGAAATTGCAATAAGCAGGTTTAGAAAATGATTGAATGAATAAAAATCTGGAACATGTTTCTGTGACATCATACATGCAGTAGTGTTCAGAATAATAGTAGTGCTATGTGGCTAAAAAGATTAATCTAGGTTTTGAGTATATTTCTTATTGCTACATGGGAAACAAGGTACCAGTAGATTCTCACAAATCCAACAAGACCAAGCATTCATGATATGCACACTCTTAAGGCTATGAAATTGGGCTATTAGTTAAAAAAAGTAGAAAAGGGGGTGTTCACAATAATAGTAGTGTGGCATTCAGTCAGTTAGTTATTCAGTTTTGTGGAACAAACAGGTGTGAATCAGGTCTCCCCTATTTAAGGATGAAGCCAGCACCTGTTGAACATGCTTTTCTCTTTGAAAGCCTGAGGAAAATGGGACGTTAAAGACATTATTCAGAAGAACAGCGTAGTTTGATTAAAAAGTTGATTGGAGAGGGGAAAACCTATACGCAGTAGCAAAAAATTACAGGCTCTTCATCTACAATGATCTCCAATGCTTTAAAATGGACAAAAAAAACAGAGACATGTGGAAGAAAACAGAAAACAACCATCAAAATGGATAGAAGAATAACCAGAATGGCAAAGGCTCACCCACTGATCAGCTCCAGGATGATCAAAGACAGTCTGGAGTTACCTGTAAGTGCTGTGACAGAAGACGCCTGTGTGAAGCTCATTTATTTGCAAGAATCCCCCGCAGAGTCCCTCTGTTAAATAAAAGACGTGCCGAAGAGGTTACAATTTGCCAAAGAACACATCAACTGGCCTAAAGAGAAATGGAGGAATATTTTGTGGACTGATGAGAGTAAAAATGTTCTTTTTGGGTCCAAGGGCCGCAGACAGTTTGTGAGACGACCCCCAAACTCTGAATTCAAGCCACAGTTCACAGTGAAGACAGTGAAGCATGGTGGTGCAAGCATCATGATATGGGCATGTTTCTCCTACTATGGTGTTGGGCCTATATATCGCATACCAGGTATCATGGATCAGTTTGGATATGTCAAAATACTTGAAGAGGTCATGTTGCCTTATGCTGAAGAGGACATGACCTTGAAATGGGTGTTTCAACAAGACAATGACCCCAAGCACACTAGTAAACCAGCAAAATCTTGGTTCCAAACCAACAAAATTAATGCCTCGCAGATGTGAAGAAATCATGAAAAACTGTGGTTATACAACTAAATACTAGTTTAGTGATTCACAGGATTGCTAAAAAAAAGCAGTTTGAACATAATAGTTTTGAGTTTGTAGCTTCAACAGCAGATGCTACTATTATTGTGAACACCCCCTTTTCCACTTTTTTTTACTAATAGCCCAATTTCATAGCCTTAAGAGTGTGCATATCATGAATGCTTGGTCTTGTTGGATTTGTGAGAATCTACTGAATCTACTGGTACCTTGTTTCCCATGTAACAATAAGAAATATACTCAGAACCTGGATTAATCTGTTTCGTCACATAGCACTACTATTATTCTGAACACTACTGTACCAGAAACTGGAGTGTTGAAATAACTGAGTCCAAGTTTCATAGTTTATTTTAACAAGGTTTGTCCCACAGTTGCAGACGTCAGTGCTGATTAAACTCTCTTAAAGGTGTATAAGTGCTGTTGCCTTATAACCAGAAGCTCATAGATTCAAACTTAACCTGTGGCCTTTTGAAATATACTTTCAAATCACAACAGTATTGAATTACTGTCTTTATTGGTGACTTCCATATGTAATGAAGTAACACTGCCTGTGTCAGGAAGTTAAAGGGCGTTACTATTAAAGCGTTAATATTTTAACAATATCGAAAGTATAACTTTAACTCACAGTCACTGAGAACTAGATAAAATCAAGAAACGCATGGCTTTCCTTTGTGTCAGGCAGAAAGGTTAGGTTTTCTTTATGATATACAGAGCACAACCTGAAGTGTTGACATCTCCATCAAATATTTCATAGTTTATTTTAACACCCTTGGTGTTAAACAGTGCACATGTTGGAATTGCTTCTCAGAGTTCATCAACTCTCTACTCTCTCAGGAGTAATTTAACTCTATGAGGGTACAATTTTAATCCTGTCCATGAGCTGAGTGAGAAATGAGAAAAGGGGTTCTTGTGGTGTGAGTTTTCATATGTGGTGCGGTTTTCAGCTTGTGGATTCAAAGCCAACCTGCAGTCACTGTCTGTGGTATTGTAATAAACAAGCAAACAAATAAATCCCAACAGTGATATATTAGAGTGTGTTACAGTGTGTTTATTGTAGTGATGACAATGCACTTGCATGTTATAAAGTAACACTGCAGTTAATACTTTAACAATATCAAAAGTAGAATTGTAAAATCATTAATGGAAGGATTTTGCTGTAATTAGGCAGAAGGTGAGGTTTTCTTTATGTTGTCACAAATCAGAAAGATTGTGTTTTTCTTTATAACATCATCAAGCAATAATGTCAGGGCTTTAGGAATTTCTTGGATCCACTACTGACTTCAGTGGTTTAAAAGGGCTACTTTCTTGGTCTTTACTATCCAACAAATTTCATAAAGATAGGACATATTTTGAAGTATCCTGCAAGCAAATAAAACACTAATAAAGAAACAACAAACATGAGGACTGCTAGACTGAATTATGGCGTACTTACGATGAATAGTGAGAGTGAGCAACACACTGAAGTCTCTTCCATCTTTGGGTGTGTCTAAGAGTGGAGCTACGGAGGAATAATGGAGGAGGGCTCAGATACTGACTTGACTAGATCTGTTTACGCCCCGCAGTCATAACTCAGGGAGTCTGAAGGTTTCTGTATGACTTTGCCACTTTAATTGGCATGTCACACCTGTGAGGGTAAACTTCTGCAGGTACAGGAAAAGTGTTAAGTCCTCCACTTCACCACTTCCATCTTCACCATCCAACCAACCAACATAAACACATTTAGGACTTTCAGGGGGGGGCGGGAAAAGGCTAAGCAGTCAAATAGTGGAAGATAGAAGTCAAATTGTATTTGCTTACGTTTTTGTTTTTTTTGTTTGTTTTTTTACTGTCTGAACATTGCATTTATGACATTTTCCTGTCTTGTCACTTTGGATTTAATTTGAGATAATAATTGGCGGGGTGGCATGCATATTTACCATTAAACTGATGTGTTCAGTCTTCATGTAATCCTGCTAGAAATTACTATATATATATATATATATATATATATATATATATATATATATATATATATATAATATATATATATATATATATATATATATATATATATATATATATATATAATTCGGCTGAAGTTGAAATTGAATTTTTCAGAAAAAAACAAAAACAAACAAACAAATATATATATATATATATATATATATATATATATATATATATATATATATATATATATATCCCGCCACACCCCTGTTTGTTTTTGTTTTTTCTTAAAAATTCAACTTCAGCTTCAGCTGAATTCTATCTGAATCAGATCAGGCCGTGTGCATGTTCTCTCACGCTCTCAGAACGAGAGTAAAGAAAATCAGCAGCAGATATACTGGTAGTGTACACACATATTTGTGAGCTGTGTTCAGCAGTGCAGCCATCATGCAGTGTATCTGGTGTGCAACAGTTGGCATGACTTATGATTGTACAAGCTGTAACCTTGTAATGGGCACCAAAATGGATAGCAAGACACAATGTAGTCATCATGCACACGCAACGCATCTGTGCGCAACTAGTTTTAGTGATGCTGCTCAGTTGTTTCAGTCAAACAAATGGCACTTTATTTTGCACGATCAGCAAGGAAGCATTTCATGGGAAAAGACATCTGCAACACAAAATAGAGACCACGAGGAAGGGCAAGTGGGTCACCTGTTGACTTATTGTTGGTCGAAGTGCATCACAATTTGTTGAGTAGACATCAGATGTTAGTATCTAACAACTTTTATTGAAAGCCCTGACATAAAAGATGATCAGACTGGGTCTTTTTTTTCCATCTATAAATGCTCTCCACTAAGGCTGCATCAAAAGATTACCATATTTACCAGACTATATGTCCACCAGAATATTAGTTGCATCGATTCTAAAATGTAAGCCACTGGAGAAATTGTGCGTAGTGCATGTTTTGCATTTTGTACTAGAGGTGGGCGATACCGGGAATTTGGTATTGATCCGATACCAAGTAAATACAGGCCCAGTATCGCCGATATTGATGCCGATACTTTTTCATATTTAAGCTTCATAGATCCAAAGGATCCAAAAGACCTAGGACATATCATTTCACCAAACACTGTACGTGACAACATAATACTTTATTATCACAATCAACATTTTAGTTTAAAAAAATATCACTCAACCCAACTTAAAACAAAATCTCCTGAGATAGAGGGCTGACAAACCACAATACAAGGGTGCACTGCTCCGTGTTGTGTGACACAGCGCAGCGCTGCTCTTACAGACAGAGAGTAGACTTCGATGAATCTGAGTGAGCAGCAGTCAGTGCGTGCGGGAGAGAAAAAAGCTCGAGTATTGATCTTTTACACGAGGATCGTTCGATATCAATACCAGGGTTGGTATCGATATTATCGATATTAGGATCAATCAGCCCACCTCTATTTTGTACCACTTCATCATGAAGCTTTATAACTGGGGATATGAAATGCAAAACATGTACTACGCACAATTTTTCCAATCACCTATACCTTCTTCTGGGTTGTCTTGGTGACTTGGTGGCTTTCCTCACTCTTCTCCTTCTTGCACAGTCACTCAGTTTTTGAGGACTGTCTACTCCACACAGATTTACCATTTGTCATACTGTTTGTATTTCTTCATAATTGATGTAAATAAAGTCCAAGACATATTCAGTGACTTCAGAATGTTCATGTATCCATCCCCTGACTTGTCTGAAGAAAACTGGCAATACAACTGATTATTTACAGGTATTATACCAAAGTGTGCATCTTGGATGTTTGCTTATGCAATCCATCATCTTGGCTTTTATATTTTTAATTAATTTATATCAAGTTGTAGAGATTTGTTTTGAGTTTGAGTTTAAGGAGGGCGATTTTAGATATTTTTATACTGAGAAGCCTGATTTACTTTTTGTATTTGAAATGGTATATACAAATTAAAATATGTGAAATATCAAGAGGCCCAATACTTACGGAGGGCATCGCCATGCTTGGCAGCAGCGGCAGCGCTGGCTCTGACTACGTCATAATAAACCCATAAAAAGGATAAAGAGGTGGAGCATGGGTGACTCAGTGTGGGAAGAAAGAAACCTCAACATGCCCAGATCTTCAAGTCCAAACCCGCTAAGCTAGCAGGCTAACCTTGGATTGAGTGTTTATGAAATCAGATTTTTGGGGACTGCTTTTGTGTGGGGCATTAAAAGTTATGAGCAGCTTATTTTCTCAGTAATTCTGCATTTACTGGGCTTACCGAGCTATCGACAGCCGCTAAAAGGGCTAATGTCAGCAGGGACGTGTTTGATCATCCTTTAGGACATTTCAGCACACAGCAAGTCATATTAGGCAAGGTATTTGTAATAAAATGCTGAAAACAACAGACATGGCCCTCCATAACAGCGTGTGGCTGCATCGACCGGCTTCTGACCAACAGACGCTATTGGAGTCGGACGTGATCAACTCAGCGTCTGTCACTCAAAGGGAACATGCCCCAAATTATACATACGTAACCTTATAGATTAAAAACCTTAAACTAAATTAGCACAAAAAATCTCCCCCATACAGCTGTCATAGAAAACTGTTTTTTTGTATCAGGCTGTAAACATGTATATTTCTTCTCTAAAGTTGGACATTTTAACATGGACTTGAATGGGAACCTGCTTGGTTTTGCATCAACCAGCCAGTCAAGGAACTGCAACCTTTTTTTCTTCTGGGTGGGTTTCATCTGAGCCCATTGAAGCTTACTGCTTGATCCTAATAAAATTCACTGATGCCTTTTTTCCTCCTTACCAATTGGTGGTTCATTGTGAGGTGTTTTTTATTGATAAATTTTATAAGCTGCATTATTCGCATTTGGTTCATTTATTTGGTCTGTTGGTTCTGTTTACATTACAACCCCAAACGAACCACTCATCATACCTCACATTCACGTTCATACCTGCACATACAGTATGAGTTGTAACGAGGTTTGTGCAGCTGTACAGCTGAGCTTATAACTAAAGGAGCTTCTCTTTTAAATTCAATCAATCAATCAATTTTTTTATATCGCCAAATCACAACAAACAGTTGCCCCAAGGCGCTTTATATTGTAAGGCAAGGCCATACAATAATTATGTAAAACCCCAACGGTCAAAACGACCCCCTGTGAGCAAGCACTTGGCTACAGTGGGAAGGAAAAACTCCCTTTTAACAGGAAGAAACCTCCAGCAGAACCAGGCTCAGGGAGGGGCAGTCTTCTGCTGGGATTGGTTGGGGCTGAGGGAGAGAACCAGGAAAATGACATGCTGTGGAGGGGAACAGAGATCGATCACTAATGATTAAATGCAGAGTGGTGCAAATTAAAATATTTCCATTTTATTGCTGGTGGCTGCAAATTCACTCAGAAAGAAAACATCCCCAACATGTTCACAGCTTGATCCTAGCACGTCCTCGCACAAACGAATGTGACTGTCGACATGTGTGCGGGTGCATCTGAGTGTGTGCTCAGGTAGTGAAAGGGTGTTCAGTGTTGACACAGCCAGAGCGACTGCAGCTCTTAACCTGCCGCTGTTATCTGGTTTCCCAGGTACTGAGCTTCTGTTGTTCAAAAGCAGCATGTGCCAAGACTTTCCAGCGTACAATGCACCAATGTGTCTGGGTGAGACGACCTAATGTACCGCACAACTTTGACCCCTAATCGATTTGACTGAATCCCTGGTTAGTTTGCTGGAAGGGAGTGCTTTGTTGCCTTAGAGATATCAAACCTGAATAGCGCTGTTTGCTTTTCATGCTTTGTCAAATTCCCTGCCTGCTTAGGATTTTCTCATTTGTCTTTAACCTTAACCAAAAACATAATTGTTTTGTGTCCTTTGTACCACCAATGGACACAGGTGATGGTCTGGGACAGGGGTGGGCAATCATGTGCCATGAATAGCTGACACACTGCAGGTTTTCCTTGCTACTAATCACCTCAGCAGGTGATTTCATTGACGATCAGGTGTTTATGTTCACGGGAGAAGCTCATCAGCAACCCACCTGCTGAGGTGACTGGTTGCAAGGAAAACCTGCAGTGTCTCAGCCTCGTTGTCCACCCCTGGTCTAGGAGGTGGTCAGGAGGTGATGGTCTACTGGTTAAGCAATGGGCTTAGTGCAGCAGATAACAGAATATTTACAGGGGAATCCTTCAAATCTGGAAACAAGCACCAAAGTTGGCACAAATACTCCTTAGACATTACTCTTTTGAAAAAACTGAGTATCCACTTGAATTTTCAGTAGGCGGCCAGGTAGGGGTCAATTGAAGAATTACACAGGGGTCAAAATTTAAAAATGTTTCAATCATATTGAAAGCTATACCACATTATTTGTCTGATCACAATGATACCAAAAAGGTATAGTTTGGACTATCTATGACTGAATGTTATGGAGTTATGGGGTAAAAACAGCAAGAATGGTAACAAAGGTCAGCTTTAGTTTGTACAGGGGTCAGATGTTAAAGTTGCTCTAAATATTGTAAAATGTGATGCAAATTATTGGTTGAGTTAATAGGGTTTTAAAAAGGAATAGTTTGCACTATGTGGCATGCTTAGTTATCATGTTACAGGGTAACATATGTCACATGTCATAGAATCCAATGGACGTCGACATTGCTCTACCTTTACCTTGCAGACCAAGCATTCAACACAGTCAAAACTATTTCATTTATTAATCCTGTTAGTTCAACCAATAATTTGCACCACTTTTTACAAAAATTGGAGCAATTTTAACTTCTAACCACTGTACAAACTGAAATTGACCTTTGTCACCATTCTTGTTGTTTTTACCCCATAACTCCATAACATTCAGTCATAGATAGTCCAAACTATACCTTTTTGGTATCGTTGTGATCAGACAAATAATGTGGTATAGCTTTCAATATGATTGGAGCATTTTTAAATTTTGACCCCTGTATAATTCTTCAATTGACTCCTACCTGGCCGCCTACTGAAAATTCAAGTGGATACCCAGTTTTTTCAAAAAAGTAATGTTTGAGGAGTATGTGTTCCAATTTTGGTGCTTGTTTCCAGAAATGAACAATTGTTACAGTTATCTGCTCCACTACTTCAGACCAGAGGATCCTTGGTTCAATCCTCAGTTTGGCTGGACAGTCACTACGGGGCCTTGGGCAAGGTCCTTAATCCCAAAATTGCTCCCGGTGTTTAGTGAGCATCTTGCTTGGCAGCAGCAGAATGTGAGGCATCATTGTAAAGTGCTTTGAGCTTCTGATATAGATGAAAAACCATTATATAAATGCAGTCCATTTAGCATCAACCACATCACCTGAGAATTATGGTAACCTCATAACAGGCACCAGTAGTAGCTTGATCTTTGTAATTTTACCTCCATGGAGATTATGTTTTTGCCAATTTCTTGTTGTTGCTGTTTACGAGGATTAATCAAAACTACTTAACTCTACCAAAAATTTAAAAGATAAATAAATAAAAAAGGGTTGAAAAGTTTGCAACTGCTCTTGAAGTGAAAAGGGGACCCAGATGTAGATGTAGGCATTAAAAAAAGTTTTTTCAGCATAAAGGGATTTGCAGACCATGCTAACTCAGGACTATCTGAATACTCTTTACTGTAAAAGCAATGGGAGGCTACGACAGCACTGGCAATAAGATGGTTTTTTGTTTTGTTTTTTTACCAAGGTGCACAGATCCAAAGATACAATATCTTGCTCACTGTTGGCTGACTGCATGTGTATGGATTTTAAAATGTCACAACATTGTTATAATAAACAATAACAAAAATGACACATTATCCCGCTGGCAATCGACCATATCAAATCTTGCCCAAAGCTGTTTTCCAAAAATTGTCTGAAGACATTTACAATATTTTTGGAAAGCATATCTGGTTCCTGCTATGCAGGAATTATACTTAATGGCAGAAACTGAAAAAGATGTTATGAGCATGTCACGGCCCAATCAATCATAATGTAAGAGGTAAAATGTGTTTTTTATAATAAGCAGTATGGGGTGTACAGAAGGAGGTACAGTGCCCCTGTTATCCATTTGAGAAAATCCCCTACTCTCACGAGTCTTGTGTTTTTCTGAGGCTTCAGGTAAAACTACTGGTCTAAGTCCTTGTTGACTTCAAATGAGTCAAGTGATGGGCGTAACCGAGCCATGTTTGACCTGAAGGGAGTGTGCGTGTAAAATTGCAAGTTGGATATTATTCTGACGCGTTGGGTCAGGTGTACGCAGTTACAAAACCAGTAAATGAAACCTGGCATGCCTGAGGCAAGCAGGGAATAAAAGCAATAAATGCAGCCCTTGTTTCATCTGCTCCCTGTGCTGACTATCCCTCTGTTTCTGCCTCACCTCAACTAGTTTTGATCAACAATAATTTACATATGTCTTGGTTTTTAGCCTGCTCCCAGCCCAGTGGCACGAAGAAGTCTGCTTTAATCTCGATTGAATAATTCACATTAATCTGGTGGCAATTTGACATTTAGTATAAAATAAATTCAGTTTTCTAAGCTTCTGTATTATTGCTTGTCTGCATTGCCTAAGAAGAGAATTGTGGGTAATCACATGACAGGCATCTCCCTTAACTCTTAACAGTGCATCATCTCTGCTGTACTTTGATAGATTGGTTTAATTTAGCACTGTGCTCAGGTGACATGCTTCACCCACAACAAAATAACAGAGCAGACGGAGGAGCTCAACATTTATAGCAGTCGTCAAGAAACAGTCAAATCTGAGCCTAGAGGAAGCTCAGGTAATTGCTTTATTTAACAATACAATATCCTTCCAGGAGAGATAACATGCTATAACCACAAGGTGAAAACTGCTTCCAATCTGGATTTCTTCTGCAACATTTTCTGGTAATTTTCTCGTACTGGCATGTAGCACTGCCCACAGTGGGAATAACGTTGGAAATAAATGGCCACACAATTGTGTCTGAACATCTTTGGAGGTACCACTGATATGCAGCAGTGCAGAAGTAAAAACAGCCTCAAGGGCCCCTTCACACATAACACGATTGAGGCCGAATGGCGCACAAAGGAGGATTCGAATGGCACTTCTGAGCAGCCTCGAACGCCTCGTACAGCAGTCGCCACAACCATTCGGCCACAGCACATGCACTCTACATTCACGTGTCGATTGCGCTGGAAACCCATTTGAATGGCGAGCAAGATGAGGTCGCAACATTCGCACGTCAGGTCAGACATATCGTGCCACGGCCGAGGACCTGCACGAAATCATCAGCCACGTCAAACCGAACATCCAGCACCACTCGCAGGGCACTTAGAAAAGGTGGGGCTATCCGTGCAGCCAGCATGAGAGTAGAGTGCAGGCAACCACTTTCGAGCTGGCTGCATGAATGGCCCCGCATTGTCTAAGTGCCCACGAGTGTGCCATTACCGAGCAACACAAATGGCATGCAAGTGTGTGGTACCCCCCCCCCCACACACAACACAGATGTTCGACTCAGGGCCCCCACACTATGATTCGAACAAAGGGACAGCGGGTGAGACTTTTTTCTGTGATTATTTTATGTATTCGCTATGCAAATATGTATTAATTCATTGTATTATTTTATTTATTTGTCCTCCCTCTCTCTGTTCTCTTTGTTTTAATGTAACACGTTGTGTGCACTGTGATTGAGTCGCTGGCCAGCGGTCATGTGACACGCCCCCTGTCCTCAGCGCTATGAACAAAGCAATCACATATGAATGAGTTCACGCCTTTCCCCTTACTGTATATATAGTTTCATTCATTTTTCCACTCTTTCTGTCTGTCATGTGGACTGCAACTTACATGGTGGGAGTGACATAAGTTCACACTGTGCTGTGTATGCAGAGACGTGGCTGGTCGGCCCAAATGTGATCCTGTTTCTCTGTAATTATCAGCATGTCACGAGAGCATGAGAGCCCGCCCACACATGTGCGTTGCGTGGAATATTCAGAGCTGATGTTGTTTATGGCATAATATGTATTCTCCAGCTGTGAGTTGGTCCAGACAGGTGGGCGTGTCTGCAGCAAGAAACAGGTGCTGACCGCTATGTACTCACAACTCACACCTGGTGAACACATATTCTGCCATGCAGAATATCACCTCACAACACGCCACCATGATGCACGTGCATTGGTATATGGTACATTGGTACATTGGTGCATGGTAATTAATAAAACCACATATTACCTTTACAACATGGTCACCAGCACCTCAGTGCACGTTGGACAGTTGGACACGTGGAGCTGTCTGATGTGGTCATGATATGAGCGCATCAGATCATTCTTGTAAAAAAAAAAAAAAGGAAGAAAAAGTCATCACGTCAGTTCATTACTTCCTTGTTTACGTCCATGGCCGTGGTTCATGTACATGCAGGAACACGGAGGAGGATCATTCTTGTATTGTCCACTCTTTATAACGGGAATTAAATATTAAACATTGCTTTTTTGTATGTGTGTGTTGTTGTTTTTTTACAGTGTGAACAGAATCATTACCAGTAATACAATTGTCTTAAATTTAAACAGTACATTCATTGTTCTTATGAAGTTCTGTGCTCTCTCATTAATTTGTCCTTATACATTTGCGTTAATTTATGTACATTTGCACATCTAATTGTTTCCGCTGCTGTGTAAGCGTGATGTAGTATCACCCCTCTAACATGCATGCACTGTGTTTGTGCACGAAACTGTCACTGTGGGATTGTTCATGCCTGTCCGACCATGTGTCCCTCCTGACAGTGGATGGAATTTTTCGCGGTTCGTCAATTCATTTTTTCGGCCAGTTTCTGCTTCTTTCACCCACCTTCATGTTATGTGTGAAGGAACCCTAAACCTTGACACCAATGCCAGAGACCCCCATTTACCCTGCTCCTGACAAAGTACAAATTGATCATCTCTGCACTGAAACATCTGCATGTCTGCACAGCCCCATTCCACTATGTTATATTTATATGACAGTGAACATAGTTTTGCCCATTTGTCTAGTTCACTTCTCCACTTCTTACAGAAGTTTTTTTTTCTTTTATATTTTTATTCTTTATGCAGCAATTACTTCTTACAGAAGTATTTTTTTCCTTTTTCTTTATTGTTGTTTATGCACCAATGACACCAGATCGAATTCCTTGTATTTAAGAACTTACTTGGCAATAAATTTGATTCTGATTGTGATTCTCAATGGACAATGAGAAATTGATCACCAGGTATGACAGAGCTTTCCATCTATTTTTTAAACTCAAATTTTTATTTATTATAGGAATGTATTTCATTTTAAAATTGTTCAAGGTGTACAGCAGAGTGCCTTCTATGTCAACATTCTCACATTGGAGTGTATGAATGAATGTGACTCATCAATGTAAAGTGAATGAAAGTACTCTAGACATGCAGTTTTTGGCAGTGGATGATGAAATCTGCCCAACCCCAGTTCTGATTAATACAAGTCAATTTAGTTTAGTGTGATGGAATTCAAATATATTTCTCCTTACAGTTAATGAGTTGAATTTTCTACAAGTGCCATTTTTTCCCAGGTGTGTTTCAATCTTTGTATGCCTACACAGTCTGTGCACGTCTTCTATCTTTAGCCAAGCCACCTTTCCTGATTCCCCAACACAAAATGGAAACATGTGTCCCATGCTTCACACTACTGTCTGATAACAAGGGGGCACGTCCCTGTACTAACTCAGCAGCTATCAGTCAAGCGACTCTCTCGTGTCCACACAGTTAAACTGATCAAGAACATGCAACACAGCTGAGATAGAATTTCAAATTAATTACAAAAGCCCACTGTTGCATGAAGCAGCGTCTTTTGGCCGTGGTCATTCACAAATGACAACGCTGTGTGCTGGTCTGCTGCGTTCCTGTGCATAACGAGGACTAATGAAGACTTAATTGCCACAGCTTGGACTGTGTTTGTTTGTTTTTGTGCAACAAGACTCTTCTTGTCTCCAAAAATGCCCTCCCCTCTTGCGGCTTTCAATTAAGTGCACACACATGTAAAGAATGCACCATTTCCAGTCGTTAGAGAAGGCTATATGTACGGTGCAGGATTTGTTTATGACCAGGGGTGGGCAATGAGGGCCGTGACACTGCAGGTTTTCTTTGCAGCCAATCACCTCAGCAGGTGGGTTGCTGATGAGCTTCTCCCCTGATCATAAACACCTGATCGTCAAAGAAATCACCTGCTGAGGTGATTGGTAGCAAGGAAAACCTGCAGTGTCACGGCCCTTCATGGCACATGATTGCCCACCCCTGCTTTATGACTATGGTGGTAGTTAATGATGGGTGGAGGTAAGCAAATCTGGAAATCCATCCATCCATCCATTTTCTTCCACTTTATCCAGAGTCGGGTCGCAGGGGCAGCAGCTCAAGCAAAGCCGCCCAGACCTCCCGATCCACACACACCTCCCCCAGCTCCCCAAGGCGTTCCCAAACCAGCCGAGAGATGTAGTCCCTCCAGCGTGTCCTGGGTCTTCTCCGGGGCCTCCTCCCAATGGGACGTTTCCGGAACACCTCTCCAGCGAGGCGTCCAGGGGGCATCCGGAAAAGATGCCCGAGCCACCTCAACTGACTCCTTTCAACGTGGAGGAGCAGCGGCTCGACTCCAAGCTCCTCCCGAGTGACCAAGCTCCTCACCCTATCTCTAAGGGAGCACCCAGCCACCCTGCGGAGGAAACTCATCTCAGCCGCTTGTACTCGCGATCTCGTTCTTTCGGTCATGAGCCAAATCTCATGACCATAGGTGAGGATCGGAACGTAGATTGATCGGTAAATCGAGAGCTTTGCCCCCCTACTCAGGGGCAAAGTAGGGGGGCAAATCTGGAAAGCAAATATTTTAATTTCCTCAGTTTAATTGTTTTTCACAGATCACTGTCTTTAAATATCACAATTAACAATCCGGATTTACAGTCATAATTAATCTTTTTTGCATCACTGTGGCTTGTTACATGAAATATTTTCATCTCTGTGCGTTTGGAATTAAATTACCCCAGACTGAAGTATTTTGTTCCTCAATTGATCTAACTCTCCTTTCCAGTAGAAATACACTACAAACAAGTCCCCAGGAATCAATCAATCAATCAATTTTTTTTTTATATAGCGCCAAATCACAACAAACAGTTGCCCCAAGGCGCTTTATATTGTAAGGCAAGGCCATACAATAATGATGTAAAACCCCAACGGTCAAAACGACCCCCTGTGAGCAAGCATTTGGCTACAGTGGGAAGGAAAAACTCCCTTTTAACAGGAAGAAACCTCCAGCAGAACCAGGCTCAGGGAGGGGCAGTCTTCTGCTGGGACTGGTTGGGGCTGAGGGAGAGAACCAGGAAAAAGATATGCTGTGGAGGGGAGCAGAGATCGATCACTAATGATTAAATGCAGAGTGGTGCATACAGAGCAAAAAGAGAAAGAAACAGTGCATCATGGGAACCCCCCAGCAGTCTACGTCTGTAGCAGCATAACTAAGGGATGGTTCAGGGTCACCTGATCCAGCCCTAACTATAAGCTTTAGCAAAAAGGAAAGTTTTAAGCCTAATCTTAAAAGTAGAGAGGGTGTCTGTCTCCCTGATCTGAATTGGGAGCTGGTTCCACAGGAGAGGAGCCTGAAAGCTGAAGGCTCTGCCTCCCATTCTACTCTTACAAACCCTAGGAACTACAAGTAAGCCTGCAGTCTGAGAGCGAAGCGCTCTATTGGGGTGATATGGTACTACGAGGTCCCTAAGATAAGATGGGACCTGATTATTCAAACCTTATAAGTAAGAAGAAGAATTTTAAATTCTATTCTAGAATTAACAGGAAGCCAATGAAGAGAGGCCAATATGGGTGAGATATGCTCTCTCCTTCTAGTCCCCGTCAGCACTCTAGCTGCAGCATTTTGAATTAACTGAAGGCTTTTTAGGGAACTTTTAGGACAACCTGATAATAATGAATTACAATAGTCCAGCCTAGAGGAAATAAATGCATGAATTAGTTTTTCAGCATCACTCTGAGACAAGACCTTTCTGATTTTAGAGATATTGCGTAAATGCAAAAAAGCAGTCCTACATATTTGTTTAATATGCGCTTTGAATGACATATCCTGATCAAAAATGACTCCAAGATTTCTCACAGTATTACTAGAGGTCAGGGTAATGCCATCCAGAGTAAGGATCTGGTTAGACACCATGTTTCTAAGATTTGTGGGGCCAAGTACAATAACTTCAGTTTTATCTGAGTTTAAAAGCAGGAAATTAGAGGTCATCCATGTCTTTATGTCTGTAAGACAATCCTGCAGTTTAGCTAATTGGTGTGTGTCCTCTGGCTTCATGGATAGATAAAGCTGGGTATCATCTGCGTAACAATGAAAATTTAAGAAATACCGTCTAATAATACTGCCTAAGGGAAGCATATATAAAGTGAATAAAATTGGTCCTAGCACAGAACCTTGTGGAACTCCATAATTAACTTTAGTCTGTGAAGAAGATTCCCCATTTACATGAACAAATTGTAATCTATTAGACAAATATGATTCAAACCACCGCAGCGCAGTGCCTTTAATACCTATGGCATGCTCTAATCTCTGTAATAAAATTTTATGGTCAACAGTATCAAAAGCAGCACTGAGGTCTAACAGAACAAGCACAGAGATGAGTCCACTGTCCGAGGCCATAAGAAGATCATTTGTAACCTTCACTAATGCTGTTTCTGTACTATGATGAATTCTAAAACCTGACTGAAACTCTTCAAATAGACCATTCCTCTGCAGATGATCAGTTAGCTGTTTTACAACTACCCTTTCAAGAATTTTTGAGAGAAAAGGAAGGTTGGAGATTGGCCTATAATTAGCTAAGATAGCTGGGTCAAGTGATGGCTTTTTAAGTAATGGTTTAATTACTGCCACCTTAAAAGCCTGTGGTACATAGCCAACTAACAAAGATAGATTGATCATATTTAAGATCGAAGCATTAAATAATGGTAGGGCTTCCTTGAGCAGCCTGGTAGGAATGGGGTCTAATAAACATGTTGATGGTTTGGATGAAGTAACTAATGAAAATAACTCAGACAGAACAATCGGAGAGAAAGAGTCTAACCAAATACCGGCATCACTGAAAGCAGCCAAAGATAACGATACGTCTTTGGGATGGTTATGAGTAATTTTTCTCTAATAGTTAAAATTTTGTTAGCAAAGAAAGTCATGAACTCATTACTAGTTAAAGATAATGGAATACTCAGCTCAATAGAGCTCTGACTCTTTGTCAGCCTGGCTACAGTGCTGAAAAGAAACCTGGGGTTGTTCTTATTTTCTTCAATTAGTGATGAGTAGAAAGATGTCCTAGCTTTACGGAGGGCTTTTTTATAGAGCAACAGACTCTTTTTCCAGGCTAAGTGAAGATCTTCTAAATTAGTGAGACGCCATTTCCTCTCCAACTTACGGGTTATCTGCTTTAAGCTACGAGTTTGAGAGTTATACCATGGAGTCAGACACTTCTGATTTAAAGCTCTCTTTTTCAGAGGAGCTACAGCATCCAAAGTTGTCTTCAATGAGGATGTAAAACTATTGACGAGATACTCTATCTCCCTTACAGAGTTTAGGTAGCTACTCTGCACTGTGTTGTTATATGGCATTAGAGAACATAAAGAAGGAATCATATCCTTAAACCTAGTTACAGCGCTTTCTGAAAGACTTCTAGTGTAATGAAACTTATTCCCTACTGCTGGGTAGTCCATCAGAGTAAATGTAAATGTTATTAAAAAATGATCAGACAGAAGGGAGTTTCAGGGAATACTGTTAAGTCTTCTATTTCCATACCATAAGTCAGAACAAGATCTAAGATATGATTAAAGTGGTGGGTGGACTCATTTACTTTTTGAGCAAAGCCAATAGAGTCTAATAATAGATTAAATGCAGTGTTGAGGCTGTCATTCTCAGCATCTGTGTGGATGTTAAAATCGCCCACTATAATTATCTTATCTGAGCTAAGCACTAAGTCAGACAAAAGGTCTGAAAATTCACAGAGAAACTCACAGTAACGACCAGGTGGACGATAGATAATAACAAATAAAACTGGTTTTTGGGACTTCCAATTTGGATGGACAAGACTAAGAGACAAGCTTTCAAATGAATTAAAGCTCTGTCTGGGTTTTTGATTAATTAATAAGCTGGAATGGAAGATTGCTGCTAATCCACCGCCCCGGCCCGTGCTACGAGCATTCTGACAGTTAGTGTGACTCGGGGGTGTTGACTCATTTAAACTAACATATTCATCCTGCTGTAACCAGGTTTCTGTTAGGCAGAATAAATCAATATGTTGATCAATTATTATATCATTTACCAACAGGGACTTAGAAGAGAGAGACCTAATGTTTAATAGACCACATTTAACTGTTTTAGTCTGTGGTGCAGTTGAAGGTGCTATATTATTTTTTCTTTTTGAATTTTTATGCTTAAATAGATTTTTGCTGGTTATTGGTAGTCTGGGAGCAGGCACCGTCTCTACGGGGATGGGGTAATGAGGGGATGGCAGGGGGAGAGAAGCTGCAGAGAGGTGTGTAAGACTACAACTCTGCTTCCTGGTCCCAACCCTGGATAGTCACGGTTTGGAGGATTTAAGAAAATTAGCCAGATTTCTAGAAATGAGAGCTGCTCCATCCAAAGTGGGATGGATGCCGTCTCTCCTAACAAGACCAGGTTTTCCCCAGAAGCTTTGCCAATTATCTATGAAGCCCACCTCATTTTTTGGACACCACTCAGACAGCCAGCAATTCAAGGAGAACATGCGGCTAAACATGTCACTCCCGGTCTGATTGGGGAGGGGCCCAGAGAAAACTACAGAGTCCGACATTGTTTTTGCAAAGTTACACACCGATTTAATGTTAATTTTAGTGACCTCCGATTGGCATAACCGGGTGTCATTACTGCCGACGTGAATTACAATCTTACCAAATTTACGCTTAGCCTTAACCAGCAGTTTCAAATTTCCTTCAATGTCGCCTGCTCTGGCCCCGGAAGACAATTGACTATGGTTGCTGGTGTCGCTAACTTCACATTTCTCAAAACAGAGTCGCCAATAACCAGAGTTTGATCCTCGGCGGGTGTGTCGTCGAGTGGGGAAAAACGGTTAGAGATGTGAACGGGTTGACGGTGTACACGGGGCTTCTGTTTAGGGCTACGCTTCCTCCTCACAGTCACCCAGTCAGCCTGCTTTCCCGGCTGCTCGGGATCTGCCAGGGGGGAACTAATGGAATGGCAATTTGAATTTTAAAACAGCAATAATTTCATTTGTCATCTTGAGTGCAACACATAGAAGTGTTTCTGCGATACCAAATAGTGAGATATGATTGAACAGAAAATTCAGTGATACTCAGATTCTATTTGCAGGGAAATGTGATGACCACAAGTAACAGTACTTATAATCGATTTTTCATCGTAACATTATTCGTATAGCTTTTATTGTTTATTTTCGTTGAAATATTCTACATTAGATTCAGCATCGTGTATGGTTCATGTTGAGTTACATTGTTGTAAAAATAACAACCTTCATACTGTTCTACCCAGCAAATACTTTATGAGAAGTCTTTTTTTCTATCTAAAAATTGAGTTTAGGAAAGAATATTTGACAGTGATTGAAGCAGCTATCATGGACATTACAAAAATTCACCTTATGCTCAATATGTCAATAAAATAACACTAGGAACCTATTTTGTAGTCAGTGTGCTAGTGACAGATCAACATGTGAAGAAATACAGTTGTGGTTGGAAGTTTACATACACTCATCATGGGTATGAATGTCACGGCAATTTTGGGCTTTTAATGATGTGTTTGTACTGTTCTTTTGCCAAGGTGGAATGATTGAACAGCATCCATCATTAATGATTTTAAAACATAAGAATTGGTGCCCCAGTTTTAATTTACTTTGGATCTTCTCTAATCAACACAGGGTCATAATTATACAAACAAGCTCAAATATATGCATACACCACCACTAATGTTTGGTTCAGTATCCCTTATCAAGCTGCACCTTGACCAGACACTTTTGGTAGCCTTCAACAAGCTTCTGGTATAATTATAGCTGGATATTTGACCAAAATTGCAGGCTTAAGAGGGATTGCCATCACAATAATACTGCATGTCATACTGTTTTGTACTGGTCATAGTGCTCGCATAGGCCAAAGTTGTTCTCGTGATCACTGAGTGGCAACAAATTACAACAGTTTTCTGTGACATATAGCATTAGAAAACATACATATTTCACAGCCAAACATGACAACAGAATGTGTTTCAATTCTTTTTTTTATCCTCAAATACTGGTGACACCAAATGCAGTGGGTAAAATAAGTATTCATCGACAGTACTGAACACGTCAACAGTAAATATATTTCTTAAGATGCTATTGATGTGAAATTTTCACGAGATGTCAGTAACAGCCCAAGTAATCCACAAATACAAAGAAATTAAACCATGGATGTACATAAATTAAGTTATATGTAATAATGTGCAATGACAGGAAAAAGTATTCAACATGTGAAGAATGGGAGATGAAAAAAGGCATGGAAAGCCAAGACACAACCTGAAATCTATCAGCAATTAGAATGCAATCCTGCCCCTTGTCAGTGCAAATTAATATCAGATGGTTCAGTCCTAACTGATGGCATAAAAAGGATGTACCATTACCAAGGTGTCACACAAGAAACATCTCATGATGGTAAAAACAAAGACCTCTCTCAAGATCTTAGTACCCTTTTTTGTTGTAAAATGGCACTGGTTAAAGAAATATTCCTAAACATCTGAATGTTCCAGTGAGCATTATTGGGGCCATAATCTGAAAGTGGAAAGAACATCATTTCACCATAAACCAGCCATGACCACACTGCTCCTTACAATTTTTCTGAGAGAGGAGCGAAAGGAATTATCAGAAGAGTTGTCCAAGAGCTAAGGAACACTTGTGGAGAGCTTCACAAACACCTAGAATTAGCGGGTACAGTTTTTTCACAGAAAACTGTAAGCAGCGACCACCATGGCCTGTATACACACTCACCATGCAAGACTCCATTGCTGAAGAAAAAGCATGTTGAAGCTCTTTCATAGTTTGCTGCACAACATTTAGACAAGCCTGTGAAATACTGGGAGAATGTAGTCTGGTCAGAAGAGACTCTTTGGGTGCCATAATACACACCATTTCCCCAAAAACACCATACCAACAGTGAAGTTTGGAGGTGGGAACATCATGGTGTGGGGCTGTTTATCAGCATACTGCACTGGCAAACTTCATATAACTGAAGGAATGATGAATGGAAAAATGCACAGAGATATTCTTGAAATCTGCTGCCATCTACCAGGATGATGAAGATGAAACAAGACAATGATCCCAAACACACAGTTATGGAAACTCTCAACTGGTTTCAGAGAATGAAAATAAAGCTGCTAGAATGCCCCAGCCAATCACCTGACCTGAATCCAATTGAAAATCTATGGAAAGAATTATTGAGGGGAGGTGATGGTCTAGTGGTTAAGGGTTGGGCTTGAGATCAGAGGATCCTTGGTTCAAACCCCAGCCAGACCAGAAAATCACTGAGGGCCCTTGGGCAAGGTCCTTAATCCCCTAGTTGCTCGTAGTTGTGTAGTGAACGCCTTGCATGGCAACACCCTGACATCGAGGTGAATGTGTTTGTATGAAGCTTATTTGTACACTGTTTTGAGTGTCTGATGCAGATGGAAAAGTGCTATATAAATGCAGTCCATTTAATGATAAGAGTTCATGAAGACTACTTGTGTGGAATAATGGCCCAAAATCACACCTGAGCAATGCATGTGACTAGTTTCTCCATACAGGAGGTGTCTTGAAGCCGTCATTACCAACAAAGGCTTTTGTACAAAGTATTAAATAAATTTCATTAAGCCTGTTCAATACTTTTTCCCTGACCCACTCCATTTTATTATACATAACTTAATTACTGTACATTTGGTTTCTTTGTGTGTATGGAGTACTTGGGTTGTTACCAATATCTGGTGAAAATTTCAAGTCAATAGCACCTTTAGAAATACATTTACTGAGAAAAATGGTGACATGTTCAATACCTATTTTACCCACTGTATGTGCAAGAGCTCAAAGAGAATGGAATTTTCATTATTTTGTTTCTGTGGCCAGTGAGAGTCTTAATTAATTTTATCTTTGTAAGGAGATGTAAATCTAAATTAGATAACTAAATTAGGTTAAATAAATTGATAGTACAATTTCCTGACTACAAATGACTCTTTGTCTGTCTGTCACATCCTGATGAGTCATTCAGGAAGTGAAATGGGGAAAAACAAAGCCTGAGTCACTCTTGGTTTTGTTTACTTTTTTACCATTCATCACAGTGCTTTTGTCTTTTTGAATGTTGACCAGATTTTGTGAGACTTAAGCCACCTTGACACTTGCACAAATATGATCCCCACACTGGCATGCAATCTTGTGTGCCAATGAGTAAACTCATCACAAACTGTTGTAAACTACGCGTGAACTGTGCACGACTGCATAAATTTCATGCCACTAGCTGTGAGCCATGAACATTGCGCAACCTGTTTGGAAACGCTGCGTGGCTTTAATCTGAGCTTTCATCAACAGAAACATAAAGAACAAACCAGCAACTATGTTCTCCTGCTTGCTCCAACAGTACTCGTAAGCCTCTTAACCTTTAAATGCTTAATACTCTGGAGTCAAACAGGACAAAATAATGGTCAAGTTCAAATAAACCCAAATGTTCCCATACTACTTGAGCCATCAGTTCAAGTCAAGTCTGAGAGCATGCACTGGTGCTGTGCTTTGCCGCATTCACAACACCACAGAACCGCCCTGGGTACTGGATGGCAACCACCCAGGCACCCACCAGGTGAGGCATGGTGCATAGATTTTAGCTGTTTAAGCCTCACTCATAACTCAACATAGAATATATATATTTGCCTTCAATAATCCTGTCCAAGAGTACTGAGTCGTTCAAAGGTCAGAAATCTTAAGTTTACATTAGTGTGTGCGTGTGTTCTATTATAATCTCATGTACATTTCTGCAGGTTGCAGAAGGATAATGATCACAAGCGATGGCTGGATTTGCTGTAACAAGTGTTATATTGCACTGCATTTGATTAAAGAGCATTTAGTGGAAATCAGAACTGTATTACTGAATGAACACATACAACCCCTGGCAAAAATTATGGAATCACTGGCCTCGGAAGATGTTCATTCAGTTGTTTAATTTTGTAGAAAAAAGCAGATCACAGACATGACACAAAACTAAAGTCATTTCAAATGGCAACGTTCTGGCTTTAAGAAACACTATAAGAAATCAAGAAAAAAAGATTGTGGCAGTCAGTAACGGCTACTTTTTTAGACCAAGCAGAGGAAAAAATATGGACTCACTCAATTCTGAGGAATAAATTATGGAATCACCCTGTAAATTTCCATCCCCAAAACTAACACCTGCATCAAATCACATCTGCTCGTTGACATTAACCCTATGTCATGAAATTGACCCTATGTATCTTTTTTGCAAGGAATGTTTTCACAGTTTTTGCTCTATGGCAAGATGCATTATCTTCTTGAAAAATGATTTCATCACCCTTAAACAATTCTGAGGAAAAAATTATGGAATCACCCTGTAAATTTTCATCCCCCAAACTAACACCTCCATCAAATCAGATCTGCTCGTTGACATTGACCCTATGCCATGACATTGACCCTATGTGTCTTTTTGCAAGGAATGTTTTCACAGTTTTTGCTCTATGGCAAGATGAATTATCATCTTGAAAAATGATTTCATCATCCCCAAACATCCTTTCAATTGTCCAAAATATCAACGTAAACTTGTGCATTTATTGATGATGTAATGACAGCCATCTCCCCAGTGCCTTTACCTAACATGCAGCCCCATATCATCAGTGACTGTGGAAATTTACATGTTCTCTTCAGGCAGTCATCTTTATAAATCTCATTGGAACGGCACCAAACAAAAGTTTCAGCATCATCACCTTGCCCAATGCAGATTTGAGATTCATCACTGAATGTGACTTTCATCCAGTCATCCACAGTCCACGATTGCTTTTCCTTAGCCCATTGTAACCTTGTTTTTTTCTGTTTAGGTGTTAATGATGCCTTTCGTTTAGCTTTTCTGTATGTAAATCCCATTTCCTTTAGGCGGTTTCTTACAGTTCGGTCACAGACGTTGACTCCAGTTTCCTCCCATTCGTTCCTCATTTGTTTTGTTGTGCATTTTTCGATTTTTGAGACATATTGCTTTAAGTTTTCTGTCTTGACGCTTTGATGTCTTCCTTGGTCTACCAGTATGTTTGCCTTTAACAACCTTCCCATGTTGTTTGTATTTGGTCCAGAGTTTAGAGACAGCTGACTGTGAACAACCAACCTCTTTTGCAACATTGCGTGATGATTTACCCTCTTTTAAGAGTTTGATAATCCTCTCCTTTGTTTCAATTGACATCTCTCGTGTTGGAGCCATGATTCATGTCAGTCCACTTGGTGCAACAGCTCTCCAAGGTGTGATCACTCCTTTTTAGATGCAAACTAACGAGCAGATCTGATTTGATGGAGGTGTTAGTTTTGGGGATGAAAATTTACAGGGTGATTCCATAATTATTTCCTCAGAATTGTTTAAGGGTGATGAAATCATTTTTCAAGAAGATAATGCATCTTGCCATAGAGCAAAAACTGTGAAAACATTCCTTGCAAAAAAGACACATAGGGTCAATTTCATGACATAGGGTTAATGTCAACGAACAGATGTGATTTGATGCAGGTGTTAGTTTTGGGGATGGAAATTTACAGGGTGATTCCATAATTTATTCCTCAGAATTGAGTGAGTCCATATTTTTTCCTCTGCTTGGTCTAAAAAAGTAGCCGTTACTGACTGCCACAATCTTTTTTTCTTGATTTCTTATAGTGTTTCTTAAAGCCAGAAAGTTGCCATTTGAAATGACTTTAGTTTTGTGTCATGTCTGTGATCTGCTTTTTTTCTACAAAATTAAACAACTGAATGAACAACCTCCGAGGCTGGTGATTCCATAATTTTTGCCAGGGGTTGTAGTACGACCATTTGAAACCATTATAAGAGCTTTTAACAAGGGTCAATACCTTAAAAGTAACAGGGCAGTTGTTGTCATTGTCATAAATGTTTAAAGATAAAACCCAAGGAAAAGGATTTACAGTACTACCAGAAGACTCAACGGGTTAAAGGAAAATATTTATTAAAGAGGTGGATACAGAGTTGTAATTCTGATTTGGCCTCAGTCCCCAACTCGATGGTGGGATGAGCCGAAATGATCTTGAATCCTGCTGATAGGACACGCACAGGGCGGAGCACATCCCCCTCCAACAGACAGGGAACCGTTGGTGGCGGCAGGGTGGTGGAGAGAGCGTCGAGCAGGTAACTGAAAAACAGCGAGAGGTAAGGGAGACAAGGAAGCTTTTAAAGGACATGCCTGCGCGTTACTGGTTTATGGTTGTGATTAGCGGTGCCATTTATTTGTGATTATTTGTGTGGCTGTGGACAATTAGCTGAATCGTGAGAGACATTGAATTGTGAGTCCTATGGTAGAACTAATGCTATGCTTCATTTCTGGAAACACTACAATAAAACATTTACTCTTTGATGCATTGGAGAAGACATACATTTTGGATGTTGGAATGCAAATCTAAAGCAAGAAAATTAGATCTGACTTATTAGATTGCTCACATGACTCAGATAAGATCATATATCTGTCAAATCTCCAGAAAAAAAAAAAAAACTCTAATTTGGTCCACTTCAGCTTATAATGTGAACATAGTACGGTGGTGGTTAATGCATAAACACTCTTTTCCAATGATGAGAACTGGTGTCCAATGAGCCAAAATTATTGAATTTTGCACAATTTTACATAAATTAGAGTTTGTAAAAATAATTATGTCAAGAATAAAATGTCCTGTCAGGTACGTCTGGTGTGGCCTACAGAAACTATGAGGTGTGCTTGCTTTACTTTCTAATTGTAATTTTGCCTTTAGGCTGCACTCAAATAATCCCCTTAAGTTTTTGAACAACAAAGTAAAGCTGAAACAGTGTTTGGACATAAAAGAAAGAGTCTGTTGTCAGCTACAGCTAAAAGAGCACAGTGAAAAAACACTGACGTGTGCATGCTGAGTGAGATAAAGACATGTATAATAAAGAAGAAGGAGGAGGACACATTTGCTCTTTCACCTGTCAGAAACAGGTTTGACAAGTCTTAACAGATGTGACTTTGGAGGCAGTTCCAACCACAGATTCCTCCTTTGAGACACTGCTGAGCAATACTTAACATGAAGTTATGACTCTGTAATTTAAAGCAACTTTTTCAAACATTTTATGTCATTTTAATTGCGAGCTATAAGTTGTTGCAATAAAATAATTAAAAGCATTTCTTGTTTGGCCTCTGAAAGTCGTGCATAAAGTCTCAAAGGTAAATGGTTTCACAAGAGCTTTGGTTTCTAAATTTATCCCCTGATGCAATGCATGGTAAGAATTTGCTCCGTCCGTTTTATCAGAATGTCCCAGTAAGGATATTTTACATGGCAAAAAAAAGCCCCCAGAAAACACTACAATAGTCTCTCTGTCTTCACTTGAACTTTTGTCTTGAGCTTTCTTTTTTGTTATTGTTTCAACACACACCGTTCTGAACAGGTAGTGAATAATAAACTCATTAAAGCGTCTGGAAAAACAGCATTGGAAGTCACTGCATTTCCCGCCAAACAAGTTCAAGGCAAGATCATACATGAGCCTACCATTTGTGGACTACTCTTATTTTCTTGTCATTACATTAGAGTCACTTTAAGATAAGGGTTAGAGCCCTGTCCCACTGGCGTTTAGGAGGATTTGCGTATGGATTGCGCACAAAATTGGCCCATATTCACCAAACATCCGCAATATCCGTGTAACATGCCTGTATGAGTCGGCCGTCATCCGAACACACCCGTGATCATCCACAGAGGCACGCATGTCCGCAGCCAGGATTTATGAGTAGCTCAAAAATCTGGATGCAGATGACATCCGCCTTACATACACCATACATACTCAATTCATACACAATACATACTCACTCTATGCACTGTATATCTGCCGTTAACCGCTGATATCCGCAACTGACGGGGATTTGCGGCTTGACAGCGGACCGGGACAGTGTGTAAAACAGATATATATCATGCCTATCATGTCCACATCACAAACTAAAATATGTTGTAGCGAATGCATACAGATTTGTCACGAATAAAGCGTTTTTATTACATCTGCTTTGCAGCTGATTTGCGGACAATCTGTGAATGCATAACAAACATGTCACATAAACCCAAAGTACTATATGTGGCAGAAAGCAACATACCTGCCAGTCAGTGCCAGTCCGGCTGTGTAGATCCACAAAGACATAATAGCTGCTGCAATCCAGGACTTTTATTTAACACCAACAAAAGGAAGAGTTGCTGTTCAGCCACAACTCACGCCGAAGTCTGTTTTCTGTGATACTCTCAAAAAAAAAAAAAACACCATCTCACACCCCGAGCGGCTTCCCCCCTCCTGCTCCCCAAACTCATGAACAGTTAACCCTCGCATGACAACATCAAAATTAACTCTGTGATCAACTTGTCCAAGTCCAGCAAATGCTCCAGAGGCTGTATTGTTGGTGTGAATAGTGATGCCGAAAGGAGCGAGTGCGCTTCTTTTATGACCGCAATGCAGATGCCGCGCACGATGCATTCATACTGCACCCGTAATACTGCAGTGATAATCTCAATGTGTCGGATCAGTTTCCTCACTACATGCGTTATATAACCGTGATTGTTCATCATATATTCGCTATATATTATTAATGTATCCATAATTCATACTGGAACATTTGTCATTTTTGGCCATTTTTGTTGCGGACAACAATGAACGCCCGCAATTTGTATACTCAATTCATGTGCAATTGATCCTCTCCCCAGTGGGACAGGGCCCTAACACTAACGTTTTTGCTTTGGTTTGTTTTGGGGGTTTTTTCCAATTATTCTAAAATTAGTTGTCAATTATTATAATGGATATTTTAGTCTTTTGATTATTTTCTGATTATCCTTTGGTTAATTTAGCAGTAAGTCAGAATCATAAATTCTGTGGATAATGTTGAACATTACATTCAAATATTTTGTCATTAAAATCTATTACTTTTTTTTTTTTTAATTCCTTCGGCTGCTCACTTCTTTGCACTCGGGGTCACCACAGCAAATCCAAGGTGGATCTGCATGTTGAATTGGCACAGGTTTTACACTGGATGCCCTTCCTGATGCAACTCCACTACCAGGAACCTTCTGGACTGAAACCAAGTGCACTAACAACTTGGCCACCATCCCTGCATTTATTTATTTACTTTTTTCCATGACTCCCTTTGTAATTTTTGGAACTTGCTATCCTTTATACGAGGGCTGTCCATAAAGTATAGGTCCTTTTTATTTTTTTCAAAAACTATATGGATTTCATTCATATTTTTTTACGTCAGACATGCTTGAACAATCGTGCGCATGCGTGAGTTTTTCCACGCCTGTCGGTGACGTCATTCGCCTGTGAGCACTCCTTGTGGGAGGAGTCATCCAGCCCCTCGTCAGAATTCCTTTGTCTGAGAAGTTGCTGAGAGACTGGCGCTTTGTTTGATCAAAATATTTTCTAAAGCTGTGAGGCACATCGAAGTGGACACGGTTCGAAAAATTAAGCTGGTTTTCGGTGAAAATTTTAACGGCTGATGAGAGATTTTGAGGTGATACTGTCGCTTTAAGGACTTCCCGCGGTGCGAGATGTCGCGCAGCGCTCTCAGGCGCCGTCGTCAGCCTGTTTCAAGCTGAAAACCTCCATATTTCAGGCTCTATTGATCCAGGACGTCGTGAGAGAACAGAGAAGTTTCAGAAGAAGTCGGTTTCAGCATTTTATCCGGATATTCCACTGTTAAAGGAGATTTTTTTTAATGAAAGACGTGCGGGCGGACTGCAGCGTCGGCTCGCAGGCGCCGCGACGCTCCGCCACAGGAAAAACACCTCCGTTGGAAGCCTTAAGGACAAGTTGGAACATGTCCAGCTGTTAAACAATTTCTCATATACTCACTCCACTGAAAGCCATCAAAAGCCGCCTGGATTTTACAAACACGGAGGTGTTTTTCCTGTGCCGCTGCACCGCGTCGGCTGCATCCCAATGCGTGGACCTGTCCGCACGTCTTTCATTAAAAAAATATCCTTTAACAGTGGAATATCCGGATAAAATGCTGAAACCGACTTCTTCTGAAACTTCTCTGTTCTCTCACGACGTCCTGGATCAATAGAGCCTGAAATGTGGAGGTTTTCAGCTTGAAACAGGCTGACGACGGCACCTGACAGCGCTGCATGACGTCTTGCTCCGTGGGAAGTCCTTAAAGCGACAGTATCACCTCAAAATCTCTCATCAGCCGTTAAAATTTTCACCGAAAACCAGCTTAATTTTTCGAACCGTGTCCACTTCGATGTGTCTCACAGGTTTAGAAATAATTTTGATCAAACAAAGCGCCAGTCTCTCAGCAACTTCTCAGACAAAGGAATTCCGACGAGGGGCTGGATGACTCCTCCCACAAGGAGTGCTCACAGGCGAATGACGTCACCGACAGGCGTGGAAAAACTCACGCATGCGCACGTGGGTTCAAGCATGTCTGACGTAAAAACATATGAATGAAATCCATATAGTTTTTGAAAAAAATAAAAAGGACCTATACTTTATGGACAGCCCTCGTATGTTGGGACTTAAACATATATAAAGATAGAAAGTGCCAAAAATTACAAAGGGAGTCATGGGGACCAAAAAAATTAATAAAAAATGGAAGAAAATTTTGCACACAACTTTGACTCTTCTTGAGACAAAAACGACAGAAAAACCGAACATATTTCACAGGGCTGCAACTAACAACTATTTTCATGATTGTAACCTGTTGATAATTGCCTGGATTAATCTATTCGCTATTTGGTCCATTAAATTTCAAAAAATGGTGAAAAATATCAGTCAATGTTTTGCAAAGCCCAAGATGATGTCCCCAAATGTCTTTTTGTCCACAACCCAAAGATACACAGTTTACTGTCAGAGACAAGTCAATCATCAGAAAACATTTGGCATTAAAAATAAAATAAATAAACAGACTCAACAGAATGAATTGATAACCAAAATAGTTGTAATTGGTTTAATAATCAGTTTAAAGTTTCAGTTCTATATACGACAGCACTTCAAGCCATCATTTAGCCAAGGATTTTTTATTTTACAGTTTTTAATAGGGCAGCACAGTCTCGTTTGAGGGCGGGCAATAAATGGGCAAAATATCACACATATGATGTAATTTCTCTACTTCTGGGGACAGAAACAGGGCAGTTTCTATGAGAGTTTGGGCAAATTACACTCAAACAAATTAAAAATGCAAAGAAAAAGTGATGATGTGGTGGAAAGAGGACACATGTTGCAGTTTGTTTATGACCCGGAGCTCAAACGTGTTGCAAGCAAGAGAATGTAGCTACTCTGGTTAGCTGTGTAGGCTAACACTTACTGACACGATGTCTCCCATTTGCCTCGTCTTCCCTTCTGCATTGGGAACGGAAAAAAACTGCACTTTTCGCAACTGCTTCGGTGATTGCAGCCGAAAATAAAACCTATATAGCCTGGAACACACACCTGGAATCAAATCCCGGTCTATATATTTATATTCCCAATCCTAGCCAACAGAGCCACTTTCTCTATTCGAGTGTTTTATGACACAAGCTTAAAAATCCAAAAACAACCTAAAATACGTTTGTGTCATTTGCGCTAAAACATGAAGATTATTTATGAGTCTGTAATAACAAAGTGTCATACGATCCTACGTTGTACGTCCTTATTAAATGCCAATTTTAAAATAAACTTAAAATTCAGGATTTCTGGGTTTCAAATGTACTGTAATTTTCTGTACTGTACTGTACAGTACAGTACTTCTGTACTGTACTGTACTAATTTTCAAATGTACTGTAACTTCACACGTTTTCCCTTGTGAAGTTATGCTGTGTATATATATTGCCCAACGGGAGCGGCTGTCCCCATAAGTGGTCAAATCCCTTGATATCACGTAGGGTTCAAGCGAGACTGTGCTGCCCTATTGTGTTGGAGCAAAGCCTGAAGGGGAAATTTGTGAGATTTAAACAAAAGAACACGATTAACACAGCTGTAGCAGAAAGTTGATTCAAGAAGGACTGGCAATGTTGCTTACATTATATAGAGTCATAGCCAACACTTATATCCATTAACAATTAAAGCTCCATCTGGATCAGGCTCGGACTGATAATCTCTGATTTTGGGCATTTGCCCGGTGGGCCGCTGCACGTTTAGACGTGCGTGGGCCGGCCCTCCCATATTTATAGAGATTATGGAAATATACAGTGTTCTCGAACCGCGCGCTGCTGTCAACACGAGGAAAGTCCGTGATCGGTGAAGCTACAGCATTTAATCAGCGCAGCTGCAGAGCCACTTCCTGAGTTTGTGTCAAAATAAAAGTTCTGTAGTGTTTCATACACAGCGCAGTCTTATTCTAGGTTTCAGTTTTGTTTCTGTTTGATCACACAATGGAGACTTACATCAAGCACAATGATTGACATGACCAACAGCCAGTGACAATGGAGAAGCATACAGGGTGGCCAATCAGATTGCAGGAAGAGCAGGCGGCCGCTTCTGCCGCTGTGAATGGATTGAGTCCTCAGCGCCTGGACTTCTCTCCGCTCTTCTACTGATACAAGGTTGGAATCGTTTCTTTTATCTTAATTAACTGCGCTTTACTTTTGTTAATCTTTAAATGCAACAGCGACAGACTTCAGCTCCTTAATTTGCTGCTGTGTGAATCCTAGCAGTGGTTACACATTACCCCTCTCTCTCTCTCTCTCTCTCTCTCTCACTCACTCACTCACTCACTCACTCACTCACTCACACACACACACTTTGGAGACACAAAAACTTTTTTCCGCTTGTGTGCATTTGCTTCCGTTTTGTCAGACCCAGCGCCAGAAAAAAAAATATTAAGGGGGCGATGAGTTTATCACAGGAGGCGGGGTCGCCCCCCCAAAAAAAAAATTAGTGCACACCAGAGAAGACGTGCGCTCCTGGAAAGCTCGTGTATTTACGCTGCACCATTGTAAGAGACTGACTAAGAGTGAAGAGTGATGACAGTATTTTTTTTAATTATTATTTGAACGTATAGACGCTCGGTCAAGTGATGTCCTGCATACCACAGAGCCGGTGTTCTGTCGAGATGAGGTGCGCCAACTTTCGACACTCTGAGCTGTGATGTACCTTGGCATTGTCCAATAGGAACGACGCGTTGGCCAAAACACGGAAGACTCGTGGCAGAAACCACTGATCTCTACAAAATGGATTGGACCAATCCGATTGGTGCAGAAACCACTGATCTGTACAAAACATTAACGTGTGACAGGACTGCTCATTTATAGAGCAGTTTTCTGAAGAAAAATCATTGGAAATGTTTTTGTTGTTGTTACCTCAAAATTTCTGATTACTGTTAAAAAGAAATTTAGAACACTTGTAATTAAAATGGGTAAATAAATCAATAAATGGTTCTTTAGAAACCTTTCATCTGTATTTCATCTGTATTAAAACCACCTGTTATTTCAGATTAGATAATTTCTTGTTTAACATAAGGAACCTCAGACATTTATTTTTAGACAAATAAAATAACATGGAAACTTGTATATTTTTTTGAAGTCTGGTAGATTATTTATATCTTATTTCAACCAGAAAAACAAACACTAAATAAATACAAATGTTTATTATAAATGCAAACGGAAACAATTTATCAATGACTGCAGTGTGATTGTAAAGTAGGATTTCTGACATAAACCTCATGATGTTTTTTATATATATATAGTCATTTAAACTTGTAATTTCGTCAAAATATGTAATTGCTTTTAATGTTATCAGGACATCCCCCTCGTGGCGCCGGGTCCGCGTTTTGTACTATGATCAAGGTGAAATGACAGTGAAAGTGTGTGTTTAGGTGTGTGTTCATGGTGTTTAGGTGTATAGTATTTGTTCATTGGGGGTTCAGTATGGACGGGTGGGTGTGCGTGTTTGGGGGTGGATTCGTTGGGCCAATAGTGGGCTGGTCCCGTGGAAAAATGCCAGGGCCGAAATTTGTTCCCAGTCCGACCCTGATCTGGATAATACTTCATATTTCAAACTAAAACTAAAAATGTTTGGTCTAATGTTACACAAAACAGAAAGATGTATCATGCTTTTTAAAATGGTCAAAGCATTAATTTTGTCAGACATTTGTGTGTCTCGTCATTCATCATTTTATAGCAAAACAGAATATATGCTCCTTGAAAGAACTCTCAAAGAAATAGACAGCATAGCACATTTCAGAATCCATTATGCTACTTCTATCAACAGTCACATCATCAGGAACCAGGAGTGACCCAGTTCCACTGCAGCCATACATGACCATGCATAACACGGCCTCCCCGTGGTTTGACTGATGATGGGGTACACCTTAACCCATGAGCTGTTCCTTTCCTTTTACACTGTCTTCTCTTCCCATCATTGTGGTACAAGTTCTGTTTTTGAGTGTTACCAGTGGTACCCTCTGTATTCACATTTATGAAGGCCACTCTTCATTGTGAACTTTGGAGCTCCATGTGCATTTTTGACTTGACTAAATGTTTGAAGGGGTCTTCTACTTCACTAAGGACATAATTCTACCATCATACACTTTAGGTGTCGTGTCTTGTCTTCCACGCCTTCATGTGTTGTTTAGCTCACCAATGCCTTTATTTATTTAAGAACGTACCAAATTGTCGATTTGGCCACTCCAAAAGTTTCTGCTGCCTGGTTTATTTCGATCCTTCCACCCCAAGCCCAGTTGGGGTTTCCTTCACACTTTGGACCTGTTATTGATAATTCCAATGAACACACAGCAAAATGTGACAGTTACAGTGTTAATTTAACATTGGTGATTTTGCCGTGCAGCAACCAAATGCCAATTCAATACTTGGTATCAACTCCAGCACCTAATTTGATTGAATGAATTGATGTTGTGAGTTGGCTGATGTGACAGCTGTGAATACAGAACAACTTGATGATTTATGATATAAAATGAGCTGATATTTGTCAAACAAATGAAGCAGCCGCTGAAGTTCAGCCAACAAGCTGCAGTTCAAGTTCTGCCTACTGACACACAAAAGCTTGTATTTTTCCTCTGAAAAGACACTCTCGGGACTTAATTTTATTTATTCTTACACACTGCATGTGTGAGACAAGTCAGGACAAGCTGTGTAAGGAGTTCAGCAATGTCATGTGCAGTTATGGCTGTGAATCGGTGTAACGTTACTGCGCAGGACACGAGTGAGACTGTACGTAACATAAAACACAGTCAGCGATATGAACAGAGACACAGCATGCTGTCACTGCTGGCTACGAAACTGCAGGTTGACTGAATATGTCGCCCCAGATGTCAAACCTCGTCTTCAGTTATGTTAATGGGAAGAACTGTAACCTCTTTTATACTGTGTTCTACAAGCACTTTATCATGACATTGCCATGAATTGTTATTGTGTGTTGTGAGTACATAAGCTTACATGGTCAGTCAACATGCTGTGTTTGTTCTTCAGTAACGTAGCCAGTCTGCTTTGTGTTTGCATGATCCTATCAGATCTCAGAAGCTACACAAAGTGGTTCCTGGTCAGTACTTGGATGGGAGATCTCTTTGGAAGATCATGGGCTGTGTGTGGTTGTCTGCATAAACTGGAGATACGTCAGAAGGGGCATCCAGTGTACAACATGACAAATCCTAGTGTGGATCTGTGCTGAATCCGCTGTAGTGACCCTGATCAAATGAGAGTCACTAAAAGACCAACTTCATGTTTGTTAATTTTTATTTATTACTCGAGGCCATCAAAATGTGGCCATTGTGTATTGCGAAGGCTTTGCATCTATCCGAAAGTGCTGTTTTTGGAACCTGATAACACCTCTGGAGTGATTTACAAGATATTTTATGGCTGTTAGTGTGGTGACATCAGTGGCTGCTCTCGCTAGCTGCTAACTCCGTTTCATTTATGTGTAAATATAAATAAATGTCTATAGCTTTTACATAATATTATATGTAAAAGCTATAGACAAACACTTATTAAACTGAAAAGCTGTTTTTGTAACTTGCTAACACCTCTGGAGTGATTTACAAGACATCTCGTGGAGGTCAGTGTGCACACTAACCTCCGCTAACTACAGACACCATTAAAACATAAATAAAATATTGTTTATGATTGAATGATTGAGTTATTCTGCAACTTCAGTATAAAGATACAGAGGTGAATGTGTGTGTGTGTATATATATATATATATATATATATATATATATATATGTATAAATATATATAGATAGATAGATAGATAGATAGATAGATAGATAGATAGATAGATAGATAGATAGATAGATAGATAGATAGATAGATAGATAGATAGATAGATATACCAATTAAACAACTGCAAATTATAAAGAAGATGATGCACATAGGGCTGAGGGTATTTTAGCATTGCATTATATTTTTATTTCTTACTTTTTAGTGTCTACATACTGAGAATGGCGACAGCTAGGGATTTAAAGCCATATTGTTACCCACATAGCTTGATCCATTGGATACTGTATTTACTGTGATTATGAATGGCACCTCCTTATTGTCATGCACTGGGATTAATTTAGATCTAGAAAGCACATTTGGAAGCTTATTTATATAATTTGACTTTTAAGTAGGAAAAAGCAATGAATTTGCTACAACCCCGATTCCAATGAAGTTGGGATGTTGTGTGAAATGTAAATAAAAACAGAATACAATGATTTGCAAATCCTCTTCAACCTCTATTAAATTGAATACACCACAAAGACAAGATATTTAATGTTCAAACTTGTTTTTGTGCAGATATTTGCTCATTTTGAAATGGATGCCTGCAACACATTTAAAAAAAGCTGGGACAGCGGCAACAAAAGACTGGAAAAGTTGATGAATGCTCAAAGACCACCTGTTTGGGAACAGGTGAGTGGGTATAAAAGGAGCATGCCCAAAAGGCTCAGCCGTTCACAAGCAAAGATGGGGCAAGGATCACCACTTCGTGAACAACTGTGTTTGTAGTTTATTTATTTATTTATTTATTTATTATTAAAGCACATGGCTAACAACCCTGCATATCTATACATCACCTGCACCTGTATATGATTAACTCAAGCCAAGACTGGGAGCGTGTGCTAGTGCGCCGTTTCACCACATCCATGACACCATGGAACTGCCTGGGGTCTTGTGTATGTGCTCACACAGCAGAAAGTGGTGGAGATGGAGGGGGAAAATGAGTGACATAATGTTAAAGATGTTTTTGTTATTATGAGAAGTGTACAAGTATTTTTGGGTCATTTTGAAACTGTGGTGGGACAAACTATAGTATGGTGGGTCGCCACAACCTAGGAGGTTATTGGAAACCCTGATGTTATTATCAAGATGCTGTGGAGAATGTGGCCTTGCATAGAACATTAATATATTGAATCAATTCCCAGAACACATAGTCAAATCTCATTTCCTTTCCTTCCTTTCCTCCTTCCTTCCTTATGGCTACAGATAGCTCTTTATGCTCACTGTGATGGGGTTGGAGGGGTCATGAAGTTATGTAACACACAGGGAGGGAATGACCTTAAAAGTGATGGCACATTGTACTGGAATTGAAGGGAACTAATCAAAACACATGCAAATGGAGGCAAATTTGCACAATTATGCAAGTTTCAGGTTGTGGGTCTTTCCACTAAAGGGATGAGGGTGTGTGAGAGGCACAGTGTTGCTGGGTGGGAGGATGGGGAAATGGAGAGATTTCGTGACATTTGGCAAATGGAAGAGAGCGAAGTGTTAAAAAACAATGGTCTTTTAACACTTTGTTTCCATCTTCTCAACAAAATGGACTGTCTTCTCAGACATGTGAAGCTGCTACTTGTGTTGAAGTTTCCTTTTAATCTTACCGTACTTTCTTTAGCATTTAAAAAATAAATTGCAGGTGGGTTGAGAATATCAAATATTTGCTCACGTGTGTGCATGCTGATGTGTACCCTCTTATTGGGATGATTATTTCCGGAGACAACACCAGACTCACCGTGACAACACAACTGTATCAAGCTCTTCTGGATTCAGAGAACCATTAATTTCCTAAACATTAATGAATAAAGATAATTATCTGAAATAGGAATACAGAACAGCTGTTTCAAACTAGGGGAGTGGGTAGAGACGTGAAGCCATTGCAAGTTCAACTGGTGAAAAAATGTAAATTGTATTAATAGTAAAAGTATTGTTAATTAATTAACAATTAGTTAATTAATATCATCAGTGACATAAGGCAACAACTGTATCTCTTTGGTACTACGTCTCTTCAGAGGATCCTTGGGTACAGTTGGAGTGACTTTGTGTCAAATGAATGGTTATGTCGGAAAACTCAGCTAAAAAATTCAGCTAAGAGGGAACATCAGCACCAACATTCTGGACATGTGGCACATGTCTCTGTGCTTGATCCAGCACATGGGTGCCTTAGTGGTGAGGATCCCAATGGCCGGAGAAGGCCAAAAGAGCACCCTGGCTGGCAAATAGATGTTACTTTCAAGAGGTCAGGATGGACCTGTTATCTGCCTGGGATATTGCCATCCAGGACCCAGGGCAGTTCTGTGGTCTGGTTGATGCTAGCGCATACGCCTAGACTTGACTTGTAAACTGTTTTAAAGAGGGATAGACCGATTATCGGCCCTGCCGATGGGACAGACCGATTATCGGCTGGGCTAACAGACCGATAATCGGTTGGGCTGATAATCGGTCTATCCCATCGACAGGGCCAATTATCGGCCAATTAATCAGCCAATAATCGGTCTATCCCTAGTTTTAAGTCACCTGATGAACTATATTAGCTTTCTGAAAATGTGTAAAATATTGTTCTTTTAAAAAGAATTACATTTGTGTCATATCCCCAATATTCTTAAAGGTCAAATAAGAATGAAATTAGTTTATCAGACCAGTTTAGGTGGATGAGGAACCTCATCATATTCAGCTTTCAAAGGAAGATCAAATGGAAAAGGTATGGCAACCATTGTGCCTGCTGAAAGAGGTGGGTATGGTATGGTCTAGAACAGGGGTGGGCAATTAATTTTTACAAGGGGCCACATAGGGAACCTGAATTATGTCCGAGGGCCACACCATCGATAACTCAGCTGTCTCCCATTACAAATTTTACAAAAAATTACCTATTTATTAGATTTTATAGGTAATTTTTATTATTGTAATAATATGTACATATTTAAATATACCTAAATAAACCTCTCTAATGACTTGCAACACACAAGCTTGACATTTTTAATATACGTAATAATAATCACAGACCTCATGAGGGCCGGACAGAGACATGCAAAGGGCCGCATATGGCCCCCGGGCCGCAGTTTGCCCAGGTCTGGTCTAGAACCTTTTGTGTACAGCACTTTTGAGGTAACTTATGCTATGATTTGGCACTGTAAAAATACATTGAATTGGCAGTGAAGATACCATATAAAGGCTAAGAAGAGTAAATAAATAGCTTTCTGTACCCAATGTCCATATTTACTATTTATTGAAATTAACAAGGTGTTGTATTAACATATTTTTACATACATAAATGTCTGATTTGAAATATCTGTTATGTAACGAAAAGTGCAATGATAATGTAGTTGTTCTGCAGAAAATTTGAGATATGACAACACAAAAAGACAACTGATGTTCGGGCATGATAGAACACTGTCTTGCCACTTTCTCATGGTTGTGGAATGCAGTGTTGTGACATATGAGCCTTTTTTGCACATGCATAAACAAAAGAAAGAGACAGATATGATACAGAGGCACACATACAATGGACATCTACAAATGTTTGCAGATATCGGCACAGAAAAACAAAAGCTGTTCAGACAGGCATATGCAAATGATATAGCATAAGGTATCATGACATCAGTAGCCAGATCCCTTTAAATCAGTCATGACCCGGTCCTGCCCCACCTACAGTAGGAGACTAGAACTGACTTACAAAAGTGCTGATATGAACACTTTGCAGAATTTGAGTTTTGGTGGTATTTCTGCCATGGAACTGCTAAATTATAGTTTAAGTGGTCAGACATTGCATTGTGTATGTAAATGTCATGGCAATATTGCGCTTGCAAGGATTTCTTTGAGCTATTCTAGGACACTGTTACTTTAATTTGGCAGTGCTAAGGCCCTTGAAGTGGTCAAAATCTAAGGATGTCAATGCTGATCAGAGAAACAAGATTACAAATTTAGACAAAATGGTGTCTGTTGGAGACATTTCTAATCAACTACATGTTCTATCCTCAATATTTCAAATAATTGTATGTAAGTACAAGCAATTGGGAGATGTGGTCACTTTCCCAAAGGTTGAAATAAGACCCAAACTGTCACACTGAGATGAAGCTGCTGGAACACCAATACCACTGGCTATAGAAGTCTGTCCTATATAGGCCCTGAGGCCCAATGGTACACATGCTTATCTCTGGATTTTATGGCGTGAATTGGATGTGGGTCTATGATTCCCCACAGATGGGATGCCAGTCCAATTCAGGTTGCTTCCCCAGCACAGGCTGGGTCCTATTTATAGCTGGGTGGACTGGGACAATTCAAATTAATTGCCTTATCCAAAGACACAGAAAAGGAGCATGAGCAGGATTCAAACCCAGATTTACACATTGACAGGTCAACTGTTTTTTCACTGAGGTACCCGCTGTTCACTTTCTATAGTGAAGCAAATTTTACATCACCCAAGGACTGAGTGGCTGTTGTCCAAGAAAGAAACCCCAGCTCCAAAATCAATGTCTTCAAGAGCAACTAAACTTTGCAACTGGTCATGTGGACAAAAAAAATAATAATTTTGAAAATCATTTTAGGGTTTGACAAATCAAAGACTGACTTGTTTGACCACCAAGGGATTTGCAAGAGTAGACATGAGTCTTTCAACCCCCAAAATGCTGTACCACCTATTGAGCATGGTGGTAGTAGCATCATGCTCTGAGACTGTTTAGTGCCAGTGGAACTGGTGGGATGCACAAATTAGATACTAATGGTGGAGGAGCACTACCACAGAATTCTTCAGCAAAACCTCAAAGTATCATCAGACAGTTGAAACTTGGACATAACTGTGTGTTCCAACAGGACAATGACCCCAAGTACACATCAAAGCTGGTTATGTAAGAGATGAATCCGGTCAACATTATGTTTTTAGAATGGGCCTTCCCAATGTCATGAGTTCAAACTAATCAAAAATATGAGATGTGTGCTTAAAAGTTGGGTTCATGCCGGGAAGGTCACACATTTAACTGGACTCTATCAGTTCTGCCAAGAAGAGTTGTCAAATATCCATCCAGAGTTCTGCCAGAAGCTTGTTGATGGCTTCCCCAAGCATCTGGTCAAGCTTTCTAAAGGACATTTGGCCAAATATAAGATGTGCTACCTGCATATTTTTGAGACTGGGTGCTTAATTTTGACCCTGTGCTGATTTCAGAAAATTATTTACTTTGTTTTAATTAAAGTTGTATATTATACAATCTTTCTGCTGAGCGCATGTAAATTTCTGAGCAGAACTGAATATACAGTGTAAACATCTGCACAAGGTCTCCATGAAGTATGTGCCTTTTTAACATTTAATACATTTCCTGTCACATTTAATTATCTTTGTTTTTAAGGCCGGGTCCCTCTTTATCTTCATTCCGTTTCATCTTGTTCGCTAATACTTGAGGCTGATGTTATACATGGCTGCACATGGTGGCACACAGACAATGAAATACACTCATACTTAAAAATATTACATTCCCAATGTGCTAATGAGTCCTTTGCTTCCAGGATGCATTAATTGCAAGAGTTCCCAAGAGACAAAGTGCCAGAATGGGAGGTCCACACACAGAGAAAGACTGGGGTCAAATGGTACTTTGGAAAATGTTGTTTACTGTAGTTGACCTGCCAGAATTGGAGGTGATTAAACTGGGAACATGCTGTTTTTACACTGGTAGAGCACCACACTTACAACCAAATCAAAATAGAAGCATAAAAGGATAAGATAAAAAAAAAGATGTTAAAACTGATCAGTTTTAATAATACTTAGCATTGTGATAGTTTGAATCAATTAAACTTCTAAGTGCTTCACTGCAGCAGATCTGATTCAGTATGTAACAGCATGTTTGAACTGTCCACTATTTATCATGTTTGAGTCAATCATTGCTGCTTGCGCCATACAGGAAACACACTGATTGTATCAAACGTATTCTGTCTAAATATGCACTAACAGGACCTCCCTGGAAGTGACCTGTCAAAACTGAATTTTGGGGGGTGGGGAATTGTCATTAGGGAACACTCCTATTAGAGTTGTGAGAAGGCATATTACAACCCCTGGCAAAAAATTATGGAATCACCGGCCTCAGAGGATGTTCATTCAGTTGTTTAATTTTGTAGAAAAAAAGCAGATCACAGACATGACACAAAACCAAAGTCATGTCAAATGGCAACTTTCTGGCTTTAAGAAACACTATGAGAAATCAAGAAAAAAGATTGTGGCAGTCAGTAACGGTTACTTTTTTAGACCAAGCAGAGGAAAAAAATATGGAATCACTCAATTCTGAGGAAAAAATTATGGAATCACCCTGTAAATTTTCATCCCCCAAATTAACACCTGCATCAAATCATATCTACTCATTGACATTGACCCTATGTGTCTTTTTGCAAGGAATGTTTTTGCAGTTTTTGCTCTATGGCAAGATGCATTATCATCTTGAAAAATTATTTCATCATCCCCAAACATCCTTTCAATTGATGGGATAAGAAAAGTGTCCAAAATATCAACGTAAACATGTGCATTTATTGATGATGTAATGACAGCCATCTCCCCAGTGCCTTTACCTGACATGCAGCCCCATATCATCAATGACTGTGGAAATTTACATGTTCTCTTCAGGCAGTCATCTTTATAAATCTCATTGGAACGGCACCAAACAAAAGTTCCAGCATCATCACCTTGCCCAATGCAGATTTGAGATTCATCACTGAATATGACTTTCATCCAGTCATCCACAGTCCACGATTGCTTTTCCTTAGCCCATTGTAACCTTGTTTTTTTCTGTTTAGGTGTTAATGATGCCTTTCGTTTAGCTTTTCTGTATGTAAATCCCATTTCCTTTAGGCGGTTTCTTACAGTTCGGTCACAGATGTTGACTCCAGTTTCCTCCCATTCGTTCCTCATTTGTTTTGTTGTACATTTTTCGATTTTTGAGACATATTGCTTTACGTTTTCTGTCTTGACGCTTTGATGTCTTCCTTGGTCTACCAGTATGTTTGCCTTTAACAACCTTCCCATGTTGTTTGTATTTGGTCCAGAGTTTAGACACAGCTGACTGTGAACAACCAACATCTTTTGCAACATTGCGTGATGATTTACCCTCTTTTAAGAGTTTGATAATCCTCTCCTTTGTTTCAATTGACATCTCTCGTGTTGGAGCCATGATTCATGTCAGTCCACTTGGTGCAATGGCTCTCCAAGGTGTGTTCACTCCTTTTTAGATGCAGACTAACGAGCAGATCTGATTTGATGCAGGTGTTAGTTTTGTGGATAAAAATTTACAGGGTGATTCCATAATTTTTTCCTCAGAATTGAGTGATTCCAAATTTTTTTCCTCTGCTTGGTCTAAAAAAGTAACCGTTACTGACTGCCACAATCTTTTTTCTTGATTTCTTATAGTGTTTCTTAAAGCCAGAAAGTTGCCATTTGAAATGACTTTAGTTTTGTGTCATGTCTGTGATCTGCTTTTTTTCTACAAAATTAAACAACTGAATGAACATCCTCCGAGGCCGGTGATTCCATAATTTTTGCCAGGGGTTGTAGATATCAGCTTTAGGTCTAGATTACAAAACTTCAGCCAAGCTCAGTGATGCTTGAAACAAACACTGATAGTCTTTTATGTGCAAGATATGAGGGTTTTTAACTTGTGTTGGACCTGTTTAGTTTAGAGTGTTGAGTGCTAGTCAAACCTGTCACTGCCACTCATATAGGGACCAGGGGCCTCATGTACAAAGACTTGGATAGATTTCCGACTGAAACATGCCACACACTAAAACCCAGAAACTGGTGTACGCACAAAATTATCCAGATGTATGAAAGTGTGCATACGCATGGATCCGAGCACATTCCATTTGTACATCCCACTGAACATGCAATTGAGCACACGTGCAGTCATACCAGACTCTTCCCTCTCCAAGTCCCTATTTAAATATGCAAATTCATGTAAATGGACCCAAGATGTGGGATTGTTTTCTGTCCAATCATTCCATGAGCACAAAAAAGAAATGCACTATTTGGTTCCCTGTCAAACAGAGTAAACATGAAACAGAAATAAAGTTAGTGGGAGCTTGTGTGTGGGAGGCTGTAAATGTTGTGGACTCAGTGCAACGCACATACACTGAAGTAAACAAAAGATGCGGTGCGCAGCAGCTAAAAATGTGTGACATTCACAACTTTACAGATGCATTTACTGACAAATACTGAACACAGGGAGACAATCGGGGGCCTGTTAAGAAGCACTGCAGCTCTAGTTTCACCATCAAGCAAAACAAAAACATATTGATAATAATAATAACAAAACATATTTGCATGCGCACATGTCCAAATGTACCCAAGCTGGTTTTCATTCAAAACAATTACTTGAATAAACTATATACTCAATAATCAGCCACCCATCACGCACCATACCAGCCGCTAGCCTTTTCCCAATCCAATCCAATGCATTTGCTCTTCACAGATGATTTGAACACTGATGGAATGAAATTGTTTCCTATTAACAAAAATAAATTCATCATGTGATGGCGACTTTATAGCAATATATGTGCAGTCAATAGCTCCGATTACATTAGGGAAACCGGCTCTGGCTGCAAACTGTGCTTTAATGCTGGAATGTGAAGTACCTGGATGACATTCAGATGTTTGCGTTCCACACAGCCGGCATGGCTCGGCTCAAGGTTGACAGGCACACTCCTGACCGATAGGCCAGCTCCCACTGGAATGCTCATGTTGCCAGCACGCCCAGCGTGGTCAGCACCTGTGTGGGCACAGACAACCCCTGGCTCCTCACTGTATTGCACTGTAGGGCCAACCACTGTTCTGCACGCAACTCCAGTAACAGTGGCCTTGGTAATCAAAATCGGCTTATGAGCCAATTATTATCATTCACAAGTAAATCCTCACATTTCCTGAATACAGGCTCACCTCAGACGTGGTTATGTTAATTGTTCATAAGCGTGTCTGGTGTGCACATCACTCTGATGACTTCTTGTTTTCACACTATTAACAGTTTCTCAGCATCACCTCTACGTGTCATCAGCGGACCAATAGCTGTAGAAATGTGCGTGACATACTACACATTCCCATGGTCATTTCACTTTTGGTATATCTGAACGTTAGCGTGGAGATGGACGTACGCCATGTATTTGTGCATACACAGCCTTTGTACATGAGGCCCCAGGACTGTCCCAGGTTTGGGAGTTGTATGTCTGCATACATCACTCCCTGATTCTGTTTGCATATTTACCATAGGGATTGATACCACAGAACACAAAAACTAAACCAAGCTGTGGCATGTTATGCCAATACAAATATGAGAAAAAAGTCATTTTGAACCTCAAGTTGAAATGCAAACTGAGGAAAATGTCATAAATGTAGACCTCCCACGCATCTCATTTAGGATCTGTATTAGTCTTTGAGTTGTGTTTTACACCACATGCACATTTGATGTTGATTCTGCATGAACATGTTCAGATTCCCACAACTTATGTGGGTGTGGCAAAGTGTCAGATCAACAGCAAAATGGGAGCATTCACTTTCCACTCAGATAAGACAGGAGGGAGCTACAATGAACAAAACTGAAAGGGCAAGATTACAGTTAAACTGAGCAAGAGGCTGTTGTAACCAGAGCTGGTCCCTGAGGTGCCACCTTTGTTTTTTTCGGATTTCATGTTACAAGCCTGCAATGTATCACAACCACCAACTTTCTCAAGATAATGGTGTGCTCCGTGGCTGCTGATGGTAAATATAAACCTGCTGTTCACAAAGTAAACTGATATAAAAGTGGTTGTTTTTAAAGTTATGGTTACTTGTGATGACAAACAGGGCTTGTACGTCAGCTTTTCTGCATACAACTTGGATAAAAATCTTAAAACTCACTTTTCTCTTATATTACATTTTAGAAAGTAATATGGACCCTATCTTGTACCCAGTGCAAAGCAGCAGCGCAAAAAGCAGGATTAGCGCCATTGCTATTTTCCACCTCATACAGTTGTCATTTTATGCTCCGTGTCACTGTCCTATAAATCATGATACCACTTGCGGTTATGTGGTCGTATTGATCTAAAAATGAGGTGTGGTCACCCAGAGAGCTGGTGTATTGATATCATCTGTTGCTATAAAGAATTTACATTAGACCAGCAACAAACAGGTCAAAAGGTCTACATCATTGTGTGGCACTGGATAAAGCACACATCAGTCAGTCGCAGGATCACAACGTGCTTTCCTGCACATATCAGAGTACCTGCACTGATGTGTACCTTTGGTACATGGTTCATCTGGGAAAACACTCACTACCACCACCCCCCACCCCACCTACAAACGTGTGTCATTACTGACATTATAATCTGTAATATAGTGCAAAGCTAAAATACAGAACCCTATAGTACAGTACAGTACAGTTATTATCACTTTACCGAGGCGTTGCTAGGCCGGTATCGTAGATTTACGTTGACGCTACCTGACTATACCCGCCCGTAAACAAATTACATCATAGTGCGCGCAGCCCAAGAACTGTCCGCAGAGGGAAAAAAAAAACTGTCCGCAGAGGAAAAGATAAAAAGGCGAGAAGTGTGTGTTGGTCCCAATATGGATATTCCGGATTATTTTCTCATGGATAGTACGACAATGAACAGCAGCTAAAGCAGCCAGCTTGATGAGGATGCACTGCTGAATTTGGAGAGCAGCGCGCGCCAGCCGACACGACAAAAGTTAAAGTGAGCCAACTTTTTATGTACGCGTTACGTGTTGTGTATCTCAGTAAGTGATAATAATGCAAATAACATGCTGTTGTCATGCGGTATGCATTTTCAGAGGCCCGACATTCATGCCCAGTTGCCCAAAATGACAGACATTTGCCCTCGTCTAACTCGGGCGAATATCTGTCATTTTGGGCAACTGGGCATGAATGTCGGGCCTCTGAAAATGCATACCGCCCTCCAAAAACATGTTATTGTATTAGTATATGAGCACTGTGTTCTTTATAATTTGCAGTTGTTTAATTAATTATTAAGACCCTTTTGTCTTAATGTACAATTTGTACATGTTCAATAAAGCCCCTCTATCAATCAATCAAAAACAATATTTACATTTTAAAAGCGGAAGTTGTGCAAATCAATAAATGTAGATCATCCCTCTGTGCATTTGCAGGTATCAATGAGACAAATTGAACTCCATAGAAAGTTAGCTTTGAGTTAGCAGAAGTTAGCATGCATGCTAACATCTGCAAAATGTTTTGTAAATCAGTCTAGAGGTGATATCAGGTTACAAAAACAGCGTTTTCAGTTTTAGAAGTGCGTATTTCTCACATAATATATGACAAAGAGGACATATTTACACACAAATGAAATGGAGTTTTGCAGCTAGCTAGCAGCCTGTGATGTCACCATGCTAACGTCCACAAGCTGTCTTGTAAATAAGCTCAGATGTGTTATTAGGTTCTGAAAACAAAGTTTTCAGTTTTAGAAGTGTTTATTTTTTGCCAGCTTTTACATAATATATGAGAAACATGTATATAAACATACAAAACAAAGCAATTTTGGAGAGAACAGCCACTGACATCATGGTGCAGTTCTTCCCTGATTGGCTGTCATGCCCGCCACGCTAAAACAAAATGGATCAGATTGTAACCTATTAAAATAGGTCAAGTTTAGCCATCTTTGAACTTGTCCAAAGTATGTTCCCTGTGAATTTCAAGAGTCTGGCAGTAATACGACTGGACTCAAGCTGAGCACAGACAGACGGACAGACAGTTTTAAGTGATTTTTGCCACATCTTCACTGTATGCAGACCTATAATCAGTTCCCTTCACCCTGGATGCACGGCCATGTTCTGAAATGTTATGTTTTGTCTTTAAGAACCCACTGACAGATTTACTGGCATTCACTAGGCAAGCTTGTGGCATCATATTCAAGAAGGCCTGATGTTGTAATTGCAACCAAAGGTGCATCAACAAAGTACTAAGCAAAGGGTGTGAATACTTATGTACGTTTGATTATTTGTGTTTGATTTTTATTAAATTTGCAAAAATTTTAAAAAACTTTTTTCATGTTGTTATTATGGGGTGTTGTGTGTAGAATTTTGAGGGGAAAAATGAATTTACTTCATTTCTGAATAAGGCTGTAACAACAAAATGTTGGGACCAAGTGAAGCTCTGTGAGTACTTTCCGGATGCACTGTATTTGCATTGTGATGTTAATGGATATCTGCTGGTCAGTAAGTTTTTATCTTGGATTTTGTACAAGGAAAAAAAAGTGACTGCACATGTAAATTATCCATATATCGTGCACAGATGCACAGAAATTAAAACATTAAGATTATCATTGTGCTGTGCAAAATTTAAACCATTTGTAATGTAATGTAGAGTATGTCAAATACATAAGCCATCACTGTTCATTCACATCTGGGTGGAAAAAAGGTGGAGTTATAGTGGTGGATGTTTCTGTTCGTAATCAAAGAGTGGAAGGTTGTGAGTGCATACATGTTTGTATTCCCTCATGGGTGTAATTATCTGATTGAGCACAGATAGGCAGACTAAAACAAAATAAAGCAGAAAGTCAAACTAAATAAAATATGCACTTATTTGTCTCATCCTGTTCATAAAGGTGTTCATAAATGAAAAGTGCATGTGGAATATAACCAAATAAGGAGGGGGGGGGGGGGGGGGGGGGGGGAGTATGTGGAGACATGAAACAGGTGAGATTCCTCAGATGTCTGGGGTAGCACTGAGGAGGCGTGTGGAGACTGGTTTCCTTCCTCCTCAGCAGGCAGATAAAAGCAGCATGTCTGAGTGTGTAACACACAAACACAGACATTCACATACAGTGGTCAATACATATGGGAAAAACTGCATATTAATCTGCTCATGGGGCGGTGGGGGGGGTGAGTGTACTTCCATTGTAAAAACCCAAAAAGGTTCTTCTTCTCAAACATTTTAAATATACCAATTACCTTAAACATTTATATTTAGTTAACTCAATGAACCTTCAAACTTTATTTTAACTGAAATAAATTTGGTTAAATGGTCCCTTACCAAAAAGTAGTATATGCAAGTATGTTTCAAGTATACTTCTAGTTTACGTTTTATATACTTATCAGTACTATTTTTTGGTAAGGGGTGTTACATCAACATAATAGGGGAGGTGATGGTCTAGTAGGTAAGCGCCCTTGGGCAAGGTCCTTAATCCCCTAGTTGCTTCCGGTGTGTTGTGAGTACCTTGTGTGGCAGCTTCCTGACATCGGTGTGAATGTGAGGCATTATTGTAAAGCGCTTTGACCAGCTGATGCAAATGGAAAAGCGCTATATAAATGCAGTCCATAATAATGTAATTTCCTACTTTTTTAAAAAACATTTTACACTGTGATACACAACCAACTCAGGTTTGCAGCTGGCTGTGGTGTTCCACAGCCTTTGAAGCACTATTACTGCAGCACACGATCGTGGCATTCTCTGTGAAACTGGTGTATATTAAGTAGAAAAAAAATGTGGCAAGAAACGATGCGAGCACGATGGACGTCAAGTAGGAAATGTAGTGCAGACAGCGGTTGTTTTCAGCGGCTCGCTGGTTACTATGTGTGTGCTATGTGCGCGCACATCAGGGACCCGGGATGTCCAACCGTACCTACACCATTTGGCATGACCAAATCGACAGGCCTTTGTGAATAACAGCAGTAAAGATGACTATATTAGCAATGGTTTGTGGGTGCGCGTGCAGTTTGTTTTCAGCGGCGACCCAAATGGTGACTGTAACCGACGCGGAAAGTGATGTAGGCCCGACCGTACCTATTAGCCGTTGTGGAGGCTGTGTGTGTCGTTTTGAGCATTTTATGAAAAAACACCTGAAATAATATAGCTTGTTGTGTGATAGCATGTCCTAACAGATCATCTAAGGCGTCCCTCCTGCAACATTCATGCTGAGTGCATTCTCGTCTTATTTTAATGTTGTATGCTAATGGCTTTAGCACTTTTATCGGCTATCGGTAGCCTGATCCATTAGATCTCTTTAATGCACGATTACTGAGAAAATAAGCAGCTCATAACTTTTAACGCCCACACCAAAGCAAACTGCTGAGTGAACAACTGCGTAGTCCCGCAAAATATGATTTAATAAACACCCAAATCAAGGATAGCCTGTTAGCCTAGCTGGCTCAGACTCGAAGAGAGGTGGCGTTTTCAGGCTTCATTCATCAGCCACGCTTCACTTCTTTGTCATTTATGGGTTCATCATGATGTAGACAGAATAAGCACTGTCAATGCTGCCAACATGGCAACGCTCAGATATGGGCTTCATACCAATGTTTCCAGGTCTCTATAGAAATCTTATGTGTGACATCATGCAAGTTTTGTCCACTATATATACAGTCTCTGACAGGCACACACGAGTGGTGCTGCATCCAATACTAAGTATTTTCTGGTAGTTGGTTTCACTCAGATGACACAGGATTGCTGCTTAGGGTTGTGGGCAGTTACCGCTTACCTCGTATTTGGGCTAGGAATGTCATTCAGAGCTAAAAATTGGCCACCACAGACAATCTCAGTCTGTGCAGTCATTAAACGTTGTTACATTTCTTTCTTTTTATTTTTGTCTTACTGATTGACTGAGGCAGGCCCACATGGTAGGACAAAATTAAACAAAAATCAAACAAATAGCACGGATGATAGGAATTTGTATGAAGTATACTCCTTTGGAACAGCAATGAAGATGGTACAGCTTGCTGTTATGACACAGTCCATGTAAACGTAGCTAGTGAGTCCTTGAGTGTCCTTGAGAAAGACACTAATGCCCAACAGGTTTAATCAAACTCTTATTAAGAAAGTATCTGTCTTCAAGTTTCATGGCCAAAATCTGATCACATTAAATGTGTTTAAAGGGCATGTCACACTCCAATCGACACTATTGTTCAAAAAATATACCAGATTATGAATCACTGCTTCCAGATCTCCAGATCTTCCAGATGTCTTTGGATGTGGGAGGAATTTTGCGAACATTTGAATTTAATATTGAAAAGCCCATTTGGTGTCCTTTTTTCCATTATATCTCAATCAAAAGCGCCGCAGTCACTCTCATTTTTCTGTTATGGATCCACCTACACCACCAAAATTGGATGGAGGTTCCAATTTTATGCCTGTTTGTCTATCTCTCAGTTATCAGTCAGAAAACAGGCTCCAGCCAACCATGACCTTAACAGCACTGACCGCTACTAAGCACATTTACCAAATGAATGATTCTTGATTTTTTTTTTTTTTTTTTACTTTATTAGTTTGAGGTCAATAGTTGCCTCATATCTGAGTTGGACTAAGTGAACAGATTCCACTGTGTAGTGTCTTTAATTGCTCTGGCCAAAATTCCTTACAACTCAATGAAATTTGTCAAATTTTGTAAAGATGAATATTGACAATAGTACAGAGATATCAACAATCAATTCAATCAATTTTTTTTATATAGCGCCAATCAACAACAAACAGTTGCCCCAAGGCGCTTTATATTGTAAGGCAAGGCCATACAATATTATGTAAAAACCCCAACGGTCAAAACGACCCCCTGTGAGCAAGCACTTGGCTACAGTGGGAAGGAAAAAACTCCCTTTTAACAGGAAGAAAAGAACCTCCAGCAGAACCAGGCTCAGGGAGGGGCAGTCTTCTGCTGGGACTGGTTGGGGCTGAGGGAGGAGAACCAGGAAAAGACATGCTGTGGAGGGGAGCAGAGATCGATCACTAATGATTAAATGCAGAGTGGTGCATACAAGCAAAAAGAGAAAGAAACAGTGCATCATGGGAACCCCCCAGCAGTCTACGTCTATAGCAGCATAACTAAGGGATGGTTCAGGGTCACCTGATCCAGCCCTAACTATCAGCTTTAGCAAAAAGGAAAGTTTTAAGCCTAATCTTAAAAGTAGAGAGGGTGTCTGTCTCCCTGATCTAATTGGGAGCTGGTTCCACAGGAGAGGAGCCTGAAAGCTGAAGGCTCTGCCTCCCATTCTACTCTTACAAACCCTAGGAACTACAAGTAAGCCTGCAGTCTGAGAGCGAAGCGCTCTATTGGGGTGATATGGTACTACGAGGTCCCTAAGATAAGATGGGACCCGATTATTCAAAACCTTATAAGTAAGAAGAAGAAATTTAAATTCTATTCTAGAATTAACAGGAAGCCAATGAAGAGAGGCCAATATGGGTGAGATATGCTCTCTCCTTCTAGTCCCCGTCAGTACTCTAGCTGCAGCATTTTGAATTAACTGAAGGCTTTTTAGGGAACTTTTAGGACAACCTGATAATAATGAATTACAATAGTCCAGCCTAGAGGAAATAAATGCATGGAATTAGTTTTTCAGCATCACTCTGAGACAAGACCTTTCTGATTTTAGAGATATTGCGTAAATGCAAAAAAGCAGTCCTACATATTTGTTTAATATGCGCTTTGAATGACATATCCTGATCAAAAATGACTCCAAGATTTCTCACAGTATTACTAGAGGTCAGGGTAATGCCATCCAGAGTAAGGATCTGGTTAGACACCATGTTTCTAAGATTTGTGGGGGCCAAGTACAATAACTTCAGTTTTATCTGAGTTTAAAAGCAGGAAATTAGAGGTCATCCATGTCTTTGGTGTGTGTCCTCTGGCTTCATGGATAGATAAAGCTGGGTATCATCTGCGTAACAATGAAAATTTAAGCAATACCGTCTAATAATACTGCCTAAGGGAAGCATATATAAAGTGAATAAAATTGGTCCTAGCACAGAACCTTGTGGAACTCCATAATTAACTTTAGTCTGTGAAGAAGATTCCCCATTTACATGAACAAATTGTAATCTATTAGACAAATATGATTCCAAACCACCGCAGCGCAGTGCCTTTAATACCTATGGCATGCTCTAATCTTCTGTAATAAAATTCCATGGTCAACAGTATCAAAAGCAGCACTGAGGTCTAACAGAACAAGCACAGAGATGAGTCCACTGTCCGAGGCCATAAGAAGATCATTTGTAACCCTTCACTAATTGTGGGAAAGTGTAGGAACACGGACCCACAACAGGGGGCGCAAATGAACGGACAATGGAGTAAGTCAAATAACAACGCTTTACTGTTGTGAATGTGCACAACGAATACAACCAATCACAGCAATGGACAACAGTCAATTCACAAAAGTGTCGTGTGGGCAGGCTCGAAGATAGGAGACGCCTCTCCAAGGTAAGACCGGAACCACACGGCTTCCTCCGCCACAGGACCCCGGGAATACTGGAGCTGCCAAGTCCCGAACTCCCAGGTGGCCACTGCCTCCGCGTGTCGGACCTGGTACTGCTGGCGAGGAGCAAAGAACAGTTAGATGGGGGCGCGTATGCACCCAGGACTCCGAACAGCAGGAAAGGTACCTCCACCTCTCGTTGGAACAGTAATCCCAAAAACTAGCTCAATCCAAAGAGATGCACTCTATTTGCTTTGATACGTACCTCTCTGGTAGAAACGATATCTCGGCAAATGAGGTGGAGATGCCGTCCTGCTGATATACCTCCGTAGTGATTGGGATCAGCTGTCTCCGGGTTATGGGCGACCAGCTGTCATCCTGGCTGCTCCTGTAAGGCGGCAGCGCCCTCCGGTGCCTGGAGCCCGCACTCCAGGCAGGGCGCCCTCTAGTGGTGGTGGGCCAGCAGTACCTCCTCTTCAGCGGCCCACACAACAGGACCCCCCCCTCAACGGGAGCCTCCTGGCGCACGACCGGGTTTGTCAGGGTGGCGACGGTAGAAGTCGGCCAGGAGGGCCGGGTCCAGGATGAAGCCCTTCTTCACCCAGGAGCGTTCTTCGGGGCCGTACCCCTCCCAGTCCACCAGATACTGAAAACCCCGGCCCATTCGTCGGACGTCGAGGAGCCGGCGCACAGTCCAAGCCGGCTCTCCGTCGATGATCCGGGCAGGAGGTGGCGCCGGACCCGGAGTGCAGAGGGGTGAGGTGTGATGAGGTTTAATCCTTGACACATGGAATACCGGGGTAGAATCCTGCAGTGAGGCCGGAAGCCGGAGCCTCACTGCGGCGGGATTGTGACCTTGAGTATTTTGTAGGGGCCGATGTATCGTTCTTGCAGTTTCGGGGAGGTCCACTTGAAGGGGAATGTCTTTGGTGGACAACCAGACCTCCTGCCCTGGACGATACGTGGGAGCGGGGCCCGCCGCCGGTCTGCATGGTTCTTCGCCCTCGTCCGGGCCTTCAACAAAGCAGAACGGGCGGCACGCCACACCCGACGGCACTTCCGTAGGTGGGCCTGGACCGATGGCACACCGACCTCCCCCTCAACCACCGGAAACAACGGGGGTTGATACCCCAAACACACCTCAAAGTGGAGAGGCCGGTGGCGGACGACACTTGACTGTTGTGCGCGTACTCGATCCAGGCCAGGTGGGTACTCCAGGCCGTGCGGGTGGCCGGCGGTCACACAGCGCAAGGTTTGCTCCATCCACCTGGTTTGCCTGTTCTGCTTGTCTGTTGGTCTGGGGTGGTACCCGGACGAGAGACTGACTGTGGCCCCCAGTTCCCGCAAAAGCTCCTCCAAACCTGCGAGGAGAAACTGGGGACCGCGATCGGAGACGATGTCTGATGGTATCCCATGCAGACGGACGACGTGGTGGACTAGGAGGGTCCGCTGTCTCCTGGGCCGTTGGGGAGCTTCGGGAGGCCACAAAGTGGGCCGCCTTGGAGAATCGGTCCACTATCGTGAGAGAGCGACGTGTTTTCCCTGGGACGGCGGGAGACCCTTGACAAAATCCCAGGCCGATGTGGGACCAGGGGCGAGGAGGCACGGGCAGCGGCTGTACAATCCCGTGTCTTACGGTGATCCGCCTTGCCCCGGCACAGGTGGTACAGGGCCTGGATGTAACCCCGGACGTCGGCCTCCATGGACGCCCACCAGAAGCGCTGCCGGACGACTGCCACGGTTCTTCGCACCCCAGGGTGACAGGAGAGCTTAGAACCGTGACAGAAGTCCAGAACTGCAGCCCTGGCTTCTGGTGGGACATAGAGTTTGTTCTTCGGTCCGGTTCCGGGGTCCGGGTCTCGTGTCAGGGCCTCCCGGACGGTTTTCTCCACATCCCAGGTGAGGGCGGCCACGATAGCGGACTCCGGGATGATGGGTTCCGGGGGATCCGACGGCTCTGTTTTGACCTCATCTTCGTGTACCCGGGACAAGGCATCCGATCTTTGGTTTTTGGTCCCGGGACGGTAGGTGATCCGGAAGTCCAAACGGCCGAAGAACAGTGACCAGCGGGCTTGCCTGGGGTTCAGTCGCTTGGCGGTCCTGATATACTCCAGGTTCCGGTGGTCAGTGAAAACCGTGAGTGGCACGGACGTTCCCTCCAACAGATGTCTCCACTCCTGAAGAGCCTCTTTCACCGCAAGGAGCTCTCGATTGCCGACGTCATAGTTCCGTTCGGCTGGGGTCAACCTGCGGGAAAAATAGGCACACGGGTGAAGGACCTTATCGGTCTTCCCGCTCTGGGACAGCACGGCTCCTATCCCTGAGTCCGAGGCGTCCACTTCAACCACTAACTGGCGACTAGGATCGGGCTGCACCAGAACGGGTGCAGACGAGAAGCGCCGTTTCAACTCCTTAAACGCGGCACCGCACCGATCTGACCAGGTGAAGGGAACTTTTGGTGAGGTCAGGGCTGTCAGGGGGCTAACTACCTGACTGTAGCCCTTAATGAACCTCCTGTAGAAATTAGCAAAGCCTAGGAACTGTTGCAACTTCCTACGGCTTGTTGGTTGGGGCCAGTCTCTCACCGCCGCAACCTTGGCCGGATCAGGAGCGACGGAGTTGGAGGAGATGATGAACCCCAGGAAGGACAAAGAAGTGCGGTGGAACTCACACTTCTCGCCCTTCACAAACAGCCGGTTCTCTAACAACCGCTGCAGGACCTGACATACATGCCGGACATGAGTCTCAGGATCTGGAGAAAAGATGAGTATATCGTCTAGATATACGAAGACGAACCGGTGCAGGAAGTCCCGCAATACGTCGTTAACCAAGGCTTGGAACGTCGCGGGGGCGTTTGTGAGGCCGAACGGCATGACCAGGTACTCAAAGTGACCTAAGGGGGTGTTGAATGCCGTCTTCCACTCGTCTCCCTTCCGGATCCGAACCAGATGATACGCGTTTCTAAGATCAAGCTTGGTAAAAATCTTGGCTCCATGCAGGGGCGTGAACACCGAATCCAACAGGGGTAACGGGTATCGGTTGCGAACCGTGATTTCGTTCAGCCCCCTATAATCGATGCATGGACGAAGTCCGCCATCTTTTTTACCCACGAAAAAGAAACCTGCTCCCATCGGGGAGGTGGAATTTCGGATCAACCCGGCAGCTAACGAGTCCCGGATGTAGGTCTCCATTGATTCGCGCTCAGGCCGTGAGAGGTTGTACAGTCTACTGGACGGGAACCCACTGCCTGGAACCAAATCGATGGCACAATCGTACGGACGGTGGGGGGGGAGTGTGAGCGCCAGATCCTTGCTGAACACGTCGACAAGGTCGTGGTACTCCACCGGCACCGTCCCCAGATTGGGCGGGACTCTGACCTCCTCCTTAGCTTGGGAGCCGGGAGGAACTGAGGAACCTAGACACACCCGATGGCAGGTCTCGCTCCACTGAACCACTACCCCGGACGGCCAATCAATCCGGGGATTGTGCTTCAACATCCAGGGAAAGCCTAAAACCACACGGGAAGTGGCCTGAGTCACAAAAAACTCGATCACCTCCCGGTGGTTTCCTGACACCACCAGCGTTACAGGTGGTGTCTTATGTGTGATCGGAGGGAGCAGGGAGCCATCTAGTGCTCGAACCTGCACAGGCGAGGTAAGCGCCACCAGAGGGAGCCCTATCTCCCTGGCCCATCTGCAGTCCAACAGATTCCCCTCAGAGCCCGTGTCCACCAGTGCTGGGGCCTTCAGGGTTAAATCCTCATACAGGATCGTGACTGGGAGTCGTGTAGCAATGTGGGTGTGTCCCACGTGAATGTCTCGGCCCACCCCTAGCCCAGTCTCTAGGGGCGGGCGTTGGTGTTGTAACTGCTCGGGGCAGTCTCTCACATGGTGCTCTAGTGCACCACAAACAAAACAAGCTCCATGGGCCCGTCTCCTCTGTGCAGCTGGTGCCCTAAATGTTGCCCTACTCGTGTCCATAGCTTCGTCAGTAGGGGGAGCTGTGGCCCCACGGAGCGCAGGGGCCGTGGAGCGTGGGGAAGGCGGAGCGCGGTCAGAACCCGGAAGGGAGAGGGACGGCGCGTGCCCGGCCACGCCCTTCGTCTCGTTCCCGCCGACGTTCTTCTAACCGGTTGTCCAACCGTATGACAAGATCGATAAGCCCGTCTAAATCCCGCGGTTCGTCCTTAGCCACCAGGTGCTCCTTGAGAACCAAAGACAGTCCGTTTACAAAGGCGGCGCGGAGGGCAGCGTTATTCCAGCCGGATCTCGCAGCCGGCGCCCCTGTCTCATTGACAGTAGCACGATTGAAGCGGTTTCTCCTCTATTAGGGTGATCGAACACGGTTCTGAGCCCCCTCACAAACCCATCGTATGTCAGAAGGAGCCGTGAATTCTGCTCCCAGAGCGCTGTAGCCCAAGCGCGTGCCTCACTGCGAAGCAGGTTTATGACATAAGCTACTTTACTAGCATCGGTCGCGTACATAACGGGACGCTGTGCGAAGACGAGCGAACACTGCATCAGAAAATCCGCGCACGTCTCCACACAGCCTCCGTACGGCTCTGGAGGGCTTATGTATGCTTCCGGGGAAGGAGGGAGAGGTCGTTGAACAACCAGTGGAACGTCAACGTTACACACAGGATCTACGGGAGGGAGAGCCGCGCTTCCACCTGCGCGGCGAGAGCCTCCACCCTGCGGTTCAGGAGGACGTTCTGCTCGGTCATGAAATCCAACCGAGTCGTGAAAGCGGTGAGGATCCGCTGCAACTCACCAATTACCCCTCCCGCGGACGCCTGTGCGTCCTGTTCTTCCATTGGCCGTTCAACAGCCGGTTGACGCCCCTCGGGATCCATGACGCTGGCCGAGATATCCTGTTGGGAAAGTGTAGGAACACGGACCCACAACAGGGGGCGCAAATGAACGGACAATGGAGTAAGTCAAAATAACAACGCTTTACTGTTGTGAATGTGCACAACGATACAACCAATCACAGCAATGGACAACAGTCAATTCACAAAAGTGTCGTGTGGGCAGGCTCGAAGATAGGAGACGCCTCTCCAAGGTAAGACCGGAACCACACGGCTTCCTCCGCCACAGGACCCCGGGAATACTGGAGCCGCCAAGTCCCGAACTCCCAGGTGGCCACTGCCTCCGCGTGTCGGACCTGGTACTGCTGGTGAGGAGCAAAGAACAGTTAGATGGGGGCGCGTATGCACCCAGGACTCCAAACAGCAGGAAAGGTACCTCCACCTCTCGTTGGAACAGTAATCCAAAAAACTAGCTCAATCCAAAAGATGCACTCTATTTGCTTTGATACGTTACCTCTCTGGTAGAAACGATATCTCGGCAAATGAGGTGGAGATGCCGTCCTGCTGATATACCTCCGTAGTGATTGGGATCAGCTGTCTCCGGTGATGGGTGACAGCTGTCATCCTGGCTGCTCCTGTAAGGCGGCAGCGCCCTCCGGTGCCTGGAGCCCGCACTCCAGGCAGGGCGCCCTCTAGTGGTGGTGGGCCAGCAGTACCTCCTCTTCAGCGGCCCACACAACACTAATGCTGTTTCTGTACTATGATGAATTCTAAAACCTGACTGAAACTCTTCAAATAGACCATTCCTCTGCAGATGATCAGTTAGCTGTTTTACAACTACCCTTTCAAGAATTTTTGAGAGAAAAGGAAGGTTGGAGATTGGCCTATAATTAGCTAAGATAGCTGGGTCAAGTGATGGCTTTTTAAGTAATGGTTTAATTACTGCCACCTTAAAAGCCTGTGGTACATAGCCAACTAACAAAGATAGATTGATCATATTTAAGATCGAAGCATTAAATAATGGTAGGGCTTCCTTGAGCAGCCTGGTAGGAATGGGGTCTAATAAACATGTTGATGGTTTGGATGAAGTAACTAATCAATCAATCAATCAATTTTTTTTTTATATAGCGCCAAATCACAACAAACAGTTGCCCCAAGGCGCTTTATATTGTAAGGCAAGGCCATACAATAATGATGTAAAACCCCAACGGTCAAACGACCCCCTGTGAGCAAGCACTTGGCTACAGTGGGAAGGAAAAACTCCCTTTTAACAGGAAGAAACCTCCAGCAGAACCAGGCTCAGGGAGGGGCAGTCTTCTGCTGGGACTGGTTGGGGCTGAGGGAGAGAACCAGGAAAAAGACATGCTGTGGAGGGGAGCAGAGATCGATCACTAATGATTAAATGCAGAGTGGTGCATACAGAGCAAAAAGAGAAAGAAACAGTGCATCATGGGAACCCCCCAGCAGTCTACGTCTATAGCAGCATAACTAAGGGATGGTTCAGGGTCACCTGATCCAGCCCTAACTATAAGCTTTAGCAAAAAGGAAAGTTTTAAAGCCTAATCTTAAAAGTAGAGAGGGTGTCTGTCTCCCTGATCTGAATTGGGAGCTGGTTCCACAGGAGAGGAGCCTGAAAGCTGAAGGCTCTGCCTCCCATTCTACTCTTACAAACCCTAGGAACTACAAGTAAGCCTGCAGTCTGAGAGCGAAGCGCTCTATTGGGGTGATATGGTACTACGAGGTCCCTAAGATAAGATGGGACCTGATTATTCAAAACCTTATAAGTAAGAAGAAGAATTTTAAATTCTATTCTAGAATTAACAGGAAGCCAATGAAGAGAGGCCAATATGGGTGAGATATGCTCTCTCCTTCTAGTCCCCGTCAGCACTCTAGCTGCAGCATTTTGAATTAACTGAAGGCTTTTTAGGGAACTTTTAGGACAACCTGATAATAATGAATTACAATAGTCCAGCCTAGAGGAAATAAATGCATGAATTAGTTTTTCAGCATCACTCTGAGACAAGACCTTTCTGATTTTAGAGATATTGCGTAAATGCAAAAAAGCAGTCCTACATATTTGTTTAATATGCGCTTTGAATGACATATCCTGATCAAAAATGACTCCAAGATTTCTCACAGTATTACTAGAGGTCAGGGTAATGCCATCCAGAGTAAGGATCTGGTTAGACACCATGTTTCTAAGATTTGTGGGGCCAAGTACAATAACTTCAGTTTTATCTGAGTTTAAAAGCAGGAAATTAGAGGTCATCCATGTCTTTATGTCTGTAAGACAATCCTGCAGTTTAGCTAATTGGTGTGTGTCGTCTGGCTTCATGGATAGATAAAGCTGGGTATCATCTGCGTAACAATGAAAATTTAAGCAATACCGTCTAATAATACTGCCTAAGGGAAGCATATATAAAGTGAATAAAATTGGTCCTAGCACAGAACCTTGTGGAACTCCATAATTAACTTTAGTCTGTGAAGAAGATTCCCCATTTACATGAACAAATTGTAATCTATTAGACAAATATGATTCAAACCACCGCAGCGCAGTGCCTTTAATACCTATGGCATGCTCTAATCTCTGTAATAAAATTCCATGGTCAACAGTATCAAAAGCAGCACTGAGGTCTAACAGAACAAGCACAGAGATGAGTCCACTGTCCGAGGCCATAAGAAGATCATTTGTAACCTTCACTAATGCTGTTTCTGTACTATGATGAATTCTAAAACCTGACTGAAACTCTTCAAATAGACCATTCCTCTGCAGATGATCAGTTAGCTGTTTTACAACTACCCTTTCAAGAATTTTGAGAGAAAAGGAAGGTTGGAGATTGGCCTATAATTAGCTAAGATAGCTGGGTCAAGTGATGGCTTTTTAAGTAATGGTTTAATTACTGCCACCTTAAAAGCCTGTGGTACATAGCCAACTAACAAAGATAGATTGATCATATTTAAGATCGAAGCATTAAATAATGGTAGGGCTTCCTTGAGCAGCCTGGTAGGAATGGGGTCTAATAAACATGTTGATGGTTTGGATGAAGTAACTAATGAAAATAACTCAGACAGAACAATCGGAGAGAAAGAGTCTAACCAAATACCGGCATCACTGAAAGCAGCCAAAGATAACGATACGTCTTTGGGATGGTTATGAGTAATTTTTTCTCTAATAGTTAAAATTTTGTTAGCAAAGAAAGTCATGAACTCATTACTAGTTAAAGTTAATGGAATACTCAGCTCAATGGAGCTCTGACTCTTTGTCAGCCTGGCTACAGTGCTGAAAAGAAACCTGGGGTTGTTCTTATTTTCTTCAATTAGTGATGAGTAGAAAGATGTCCTAGCTTTACGGAGGGCTTTTTTATAGAGCAACAGACTCTTTTTCCAGGCTAAGTGAAGATCTTCTAAATTAGTGAGACGCCATTTCCTCTCCAACTTACGGGTTATCTGCTTTAAGCTACGAGTTTGAGAGTTATACCATGGAGTCAGACACTTCTGATTTAAAGCTCTCTTTTTCAGAGGAGCTACAGCATCCAAAGCTGTCTTCAATGAGGATGTAAAACTATTGACGAGATACTCTATCTCCCTTACAGAGTTAGGTAGCTACTCTGCACTGTGTTGTTATATGGCATTAGAGAACATAAAAAAGGAATCATATCCTTAAACCTAGTTACAGCGCTTTCTGAAAGACTTCTAGTGTAATAAAACTTATTCCCTACTGCTGGGTAGTCCATCAGAGTAAATGTAAATGTTATTAAAAAATGATCAGACAGAAGGGAGTTTTCAGGGAATACTGTTAAGTCTTCTATTTCCATACCATAAGTCAGAACAAGATCTAAGATATGATTAAAGTGGTGGGTGGACTCATTTACTTTTTGAGCAAAGCCAATAGAGTCTAATAATAGATTAAATGCAGTGTTGAGGCTGTCATTCTCAGCATCTGTGTGGATGTTAAAATCGCCCACTATAATTATCTTATCTGAGCTAAGCACTAAGTCAGACAAAAGGTCTGAAAATTCACAGAGAAACTCACAGTAACGACCAGGTGGACGATAGATAATAACAAATAAAACTGGTTTTTGGGACTTCCAATTTGGATGGACAAGACTAAGAGACAAGCTTTCAAATGAATTAAAGCTCTGTCTGGGTTTTTGATTAATTAATAAGCTGGAATGGAAGATTGCTGCTAATCCTCCGCCCCGGCCCGTGCTACGAGCATTCTGACAGTTAGTGTGACTCAGGAGTGTTGACTCATTTAAACTAACATATTCATCCTGCTGTAACCAGGTTTCTGTTAGGCAGAATAAATCAATATGTTGATCAATTATTATATCATTTACCAACAGGGACTTAGAAGAGAGAGACCTAATGTTTAATAGACCACATTTAACTGTTTTAGTCTGTGGTGCAGTTGAAGGTGCTATATTATTTTTTCTTTTTGAATTTTTATGCTTAAATAGATTTTTGCTGGTTATTGGTAGTCTGGGAGCAGGCACCGTCTCTACGGGGATGGGGTAATGAGGGGATGGCAGGGGGAGAGAAGCTGCAGAGAGGTGTGTAAGACTACAACTCTGCTTCCTGGTCCCAACTCTGGATAGTCACGGTTTGGAGGATTTAAGAAAATTGGCCAGATTTCTAGAAATGAGAGCTGCTCCATCCAAAGTGGGATGGATGCCGTCTCTCCTAACAAGACCAGGTTTTCCCCAGAAGCTTTGCCAATTATCTATGAAGCCCACCTCATTTTTTGGACACCACTCAGACAGCCAGCAATTCAAGGAGAACATGCGGCTAAACATGTCACTCCCGGTCTGATTGGGGAGGGGCCCAGAGAAAACTACAGAGTCCGACATTGTTTTTGCAAAGTTACACACCGATTTAATGTTAATTTTAGTGACCTCCGATTGGCGTAACCGGGTGTCATTACTGCCGACGTGAATTACAATCTTACCAAATTTACGCTTAGCCTTAGCCAGCAGTTTCAAATTTCCTTCAATGTCGCCTGCTCTGGCCCCCGGAAGACAATTGACTATGGTTGCTGGTGTCGCTAACTTCACATTTCTCAAAACAGAGTCGCCAATAACCAGAGTTTGATCCTCGGCGGGTGTGTCGTCGAGTGGGGAAAAACGGTTAGAGATGTGAACGGGTTGGCGGTGTACACAGGGCTTCTGTTTAGGGCTACGCTTCCTCCTCACAGTCACCCAGTCGGCCTGCTTTCCCGGCTGCTCGGGATCTGCCAGGGGGTAACTAACGGCGGCTAAGCTACCTTGGTCCGCACCGACTACAGGGGCCTGGCTAGCTGTAGAATTTTCCACGGTGCGGAGCCGAGTCTCCAATTCGCCCAGCCTGGCCTCCAAAGCTACGAATAAGCTACACTTATTACAAGTACCGTTACTGCTAATGGAGGCCGAGGAATAACTAAACATTTCACACCCAGAGCAGAAAAGTGCGGGAGAGACAGGAGAAGCCGCCATGCTAAATCGGCTAAGAGCTAGTAGCTACACTAAGCTAGCGGATTCCTAAAAACACGCAAAGTGAATAATGTGTAAATAATTTAGAGGTGATTCAGCAGAAGGAGTGCTTTAGTTAAGGCACGTAAAGATTACACTGAGAAACAAATCGTAATATAGATAACTAGATCAATCTAACTGCGCAGATTAAACAGCTAACAGATACAGAAAAACACCGCTGTGCTCCGGAACAGGAAGTGATACAATACCGCAGTGAGAGCCAACCACCAGATATGATTTTTGTGTGCAGAAATGTCTTAAAATGAAATGGATATCAATTATTATTATCATATACCAGTAACTTTGTATGTTTAACTGATGCTGGGACCAAGGAGATGTGTACTTAAAGTACAATGAGATGATGCATATATTGGTTTAAAAAACACACACAAACATTGGAATGGATGTAAAGGGGAAGATAAAGAGAGGAGGACTAAAGTGTTTGGATCAAGTAAAGAATGAATTGAAGGTAAAAGGACTGAGTGGAATAATTCAGGGCTGACCTATGGAGAAAGTCACACTGGCACACTGATTCCACATGGAAGTGGGGAAAAATAAAGACAAAGAACACTGCATAAGTGACATGCGGGTACTTTGTGGACATGTTGTGGTCGCCGTATAAAATTTAAATATTGAATGAAATAGAGTTTCATGGTGCAAAGTGGAGACAGTAGACCTGTGTTAATTGCTTTTCTTTACAATCATTGCTGAACTTGAGTCTGCTTCAAGAGGTCATTGGGATCCAATTGACCATCCTCTTTCTCTTTTCTTTCTCTGTATTTCCCAACAGGAAGACAATGAGATCCCCTCCAGTGTGTTTGTCCAGGAGTCTCTCAAAACCCCACAGCCCAGCCAGGTGGATGCCGAATCCACCCATCCCACTCCATCTGTTACAAGTTCTGTTGATCCAATCCATTACCAAGAAGAAGGCCTGCAGACCGTCAACTTGTCTTCCGATGAAGACGATAATGCTACAGCACATCATGAGCACGATGACTTGTTGGAGGGTGAGGGCTCTGTGGCTTCAGCCCCTATTCGCTATGAGAGAAGAGCTGATAAGTTTAAGCGCAACAGTCTGAAAAAGGTGGACAGCCTGAAGAAGACCCTTGAGAAGACAATGAACCAGCTTGGCACCAAGATTGTTCCACCAGAGCGGCGTGAGAAAATCAAGAAAACCCTCACCCACAACCATCCAAAAAGCCCAACTGCCAAGAGCTCCTCCTTCAAGGTGTCTCCCATGACCTTCAATGTCAGGAAAGTCAGAGACGGAGAAGCCCCTCCACAAGTCAAGCCGTCATCTGAGATTGATGCCCATGTGGAGATTCTTCCCCTGGGAAACATAGATGGAGAGATTAATCTGGCAGATGTGCATTCGCCGGAAGGCCTGGTGGAGGAAGTGCAAGAGATGCTGAATTCCACCACCACAGAGAGCATGAAGGCACAGCTGGGCATCAATGGAGAAACAACAGGCATTGAGTGTGAGATCAATGGTAAGCGTGCTGCTAGCCTGGCAGTTCCAGAGCGAGATGAAGATATTGCAGAGGATGAAGAAGAGAAGGGAGGTGAGCAGAGCAAGACCCCTGCAGAGTTGGCAGCAGAGTCCCAGATACCATCAGGAAGCGTTGCAATGGAGCAAGTGTCTTAATATGCTATGATTATGTTGATCATAAATTCCTTTTTCCACTTTTTTTTTTTTTTTTTTTGCTTAGTCATAATAAGCTCTTAGCACCACATTGCAAACTATCTTTCTGATATAGTTTCTGTCCTTTGTGCTGCTTTAGGTAGTCCATCCTGAGGTCTTTCCTGCACTATCTTTAAATATTGCTTGACAGTAGAAGATTCACCTTCAGACCGTACAAGCAAATGGGTTTTTCTTTGGTGGCTTGTAAATGGAAGCAACATTACATTCACCATAAGTCATTCTCCATTTTAATAGTGGAACATGTTCAAGGCGCCGGGCCAACGATCTCCCATCTGCTCCATCTCTCTGCATCTGGACATCTCTGACTCACTGACAAACAGCCTCTTTGTACTTTGTGATAAATAGTAAATCTTTGGAAATGGTGGTACTGCCCACAGCTTGTGGAGGGACCGTGTTGCCAGGTTTTGTCAAGAGTTGGAATGGGGAGTTTTCAACGAAGAGATTCTGGTACATCAAGGGTTCTTTATCAAACTGCTCTAAATCTGTGCAGAAAACACCCCGATTTTAGCGAACAGTTTGATTTTAACTTGATGTAACTTTGATTTAATGTGATTCTGTCCTGTGTGGTGGTCACCTGACCTAGATACACTGTGTTTTAATTACTTATTCATTTTGATGTTATTATATTTGATGTGGAACTCAGCTAGAATGTCAAAGGAGGCATTTCTGATGAGCAAACCACAATGGTTCCAAATGCATTCAAGTATTTGACTACTTTTAATTTTTTAAAACAGTCCAAATGTTCTTGCTTGTCACTCTGATTTGAAGCTTAACAAAACAAGCGACAAACGCTTCTAGAACTCACACCCTTGCCAAGGACTAGAATTAATCCTTTTTTATTTTGCATTGAGATTAACAATGTAGTTGTTTCAACTGATATCACCCTTAAATGCCATGTTTGAAATTGTGGATGGTTTAATACTTGGACTTGCTTGGGGTGAAATCCAGGGGTTACATGACAGTTGGGGCCTCTGTTTTTTTCTGCACAAAAAATATATAGTAGAGAGAAAAGAGGAAATCAGTGATTTTGAAAAGTAATTTCAATTTATTTCATTTATATAGTACCAAATCACAACCAAGTTGCCTCAAGGCGTTTCACACAAGTAAGGTCTAACTTACCAACCCCTAGAGCAAACACACAGGCGACAGTGGTACGGAAAAACTCCCTCTGATGATATTGAGGAAGAAACCTCAAGCAGACCAGACTCAAAGGGGTGACCCACTGTTTAGGCCATTCTGACAGTTACAAGGTTTTTGCAAAGTACAGGAACAGTTCTTGATTTCAAACTTAACGTTTGGCACAGTTCACACTTCATGTGCACAAAACCTACACTTATTCTTATATGTTACAATAAAGTCCATATGTGTATATTTGAGAAAAAAAAAAAAAACAAGTAAAAGTGCAATTGCCCCAACACAAAAAGAAAAGAAAAAAAATGCAGTGTTTTGAGACTTCCCTGAAAACACACTTCATTAAAACAGATATATTCACTTTTATGTTCACAGGAAGTGCTGTTTACAATATTTAAGTTTGACACTCTTTGGTTACATTCTGCAATTATAATGGATTTTTTTATTGCCTTCAAGAAATTTCCCTTGTCTATCATGGAATACGTACAGTTCTGTAAAAGGTTTTGGCCACCCTTGAGCTTTTATATGTTCAAATTTTTAAGACATCAAAAAACAAATCAAAAATTCAGGCTTTTTGTATTAAAATTTTGAAAATGATGCCCTTTAAACTCATAGTGAAAAGTAATCTCTGTCTGCATCATGAATTAAAGAAATAAAAATCTAAAAGCCAAAATAATGGCGTGAATAAGTAAGTGCACCAAGTCAGGGGATGGATACATGAACATCTCAAACAGTATGACACTCTATGGAATATCAGTGTGGAGCAGGCAGTTCTCAAAATCTGAGCAACTGTACAAGGAGGAGAAGTGGGGAAAGACACCCAGACAATTCTGAAGAGGGTACAGGCTTCTGTGGCTGTCATTAAAGAAACTGTGCATAGTGCAAGTTTTGAATTTTGTATCACCACTCTCAGCATCATAGTGGAGTGGAGCAGAGAAGAATTTTCACTAAAACAGGTCAAATCCCAGCTTGCACCTCTGATGTGCCTTTTAGCAAACTGTAGCTGAACTTTCAAGTTTTCTTAAAAAAAAAAAGAAAGAAAGAAAAGAAAATCCTTCTCTGTACCACTTCATCATGAAGCTGTATAACTGGTGATGCAAAATTCAAAACTTGCACTATGCATAATTTCTCCAGTAGCAGCCACAGAAGCCTATACCTTGCTAGGGTTGTCTGGGTGTCTTGGTGGATTTCCACAGTCATCTCCTTCTTGCACAGTCCCTTAGTTTTTGAGAACTGTCTGCACCACACATATTTACCATAGAGTGCCATACTGTTTGTATTTCTTCATAATTGATGCAAATAAAGTCAAAGACATAATCAGTGTCTTGGTAATGTTCATGTATCCATCCCCTGACTTTCTGAAGAAGACTCGATGTACAAGTGATGGTTTATATGTTTTATACTAAAGAGGGCACTTACTTATTCGCACCATCATTTTGGCTTTTAGATTTTTATTTCTTTTAATTCATGATGTAGAGATTACTTTTTACTGTGAATTTAAAGGGCATCATTTTGGGAAGTTTTAATATAAAAAGCCTGAATTTGTGTTTTATTTTTTGATGTCGTAAAAAATTTCAAACATGCAAAAGTTCAAGGGTGCACTAATTTTTTTCGCAGCACTGTGTGTAGAAACTGATCAAACGTGAAAAATGCGTCATCTTGCAATGTTAACAAATACTTTAAGAAGATCTAGTCCCAGCTAACAATTTGACGTTGCCAGAACGTTGCACAGAAGTTGCAATGACGTTGTAGCAACGTGAATTTGTAGACTCCCCATAACGTTGCTGCTGACAACGTTGTAGCAACCTTGTGGAGAGTCTACAAATTCACGTTGCTACAACGTTGTCAGCAACCTTACAGCAACGTTGCATTTACGTTGTGTGTTACCTGGGGTAGAGTCTCGATCAGCCCTAAAATTCATTAAGGTGTTAATGTTGATCAGAATGATATTCCATCTTTTCTTTCTTTTTCTTTCTTTCTTTTTTTTTTTGGTAGAGATCAGCTGAAAAATGTGGCGTCATTCTGCTAACAAACAAGCAGGCGTGTTGCTGAAAACATCATGTCCTTGGCAGAGATAATAATCATGTGAAAATAGTAATTACCTTTGAATTCAGTCACACTACGCAAATGGAAAAACATCATTACAGGACAAAAGCTGGTGGAGATAAAGAGGAAGTTTGTTTATGACAATCACTGTATTTTTTCACAGAGCAACTTTGTTTATTTACGGGAATCTTTTTTTTTTTTTTTTTTTTTTTGATAACAAGACAATATTTCTAAGTATGTTCTTATTCTTGGTGTTATTCACCATAAAATATTTGATGACTACTGCCTTTACCTGTACTCTATAAATGTTATCTCCTGATTTATTTTGAGTTATTATGTAATGCTCGAGTGTTCATCTTTTCTTCCAGGCATCCATAAGTTGTGTGGCGACATGTTTACTCGATTGCAAATGTCTAACATTTCCCTGGGCGTCACCGCTAAAACACACGCCTGCAGTGCTTCCACTTTGCATGAGCTGGTGTGATTAATTGCAGTCCTGGATGGAACGGCTGCCATTTTTCTGTATATAAATCAATGATAGTACAAGATGCTATATCTTTTTTGAACCTACTCAGAAATTCCTTGTACCTTCCCGTGTAATCAGTGGTGGGCACAGCTAACCAAAAAGTTAGCTTTGATAAACATTAATCCACTAACTGAAAAGTTAACTTTTTTAACTCTAAACCGATAAACTGCTAAAAAAAAAAAAAATAGCGGAAGTTACCACTAACCGCTAACCGTTAGTACTGACTCAATCGCAGCCACATTGGATTACACTGTCGGCTACTCATAAACTTGCAGGGGCTGCTGGGTAAATTCAGGATCACAAACACAAAACCCCAAACACTGTCATCATCTTTATCAAAAGCAATAAATCACAGTATTAGAAGTCACAGTTGATCTCTACATTATATATTTATAAACTGTTAACGGAGCTGCGTTCACAAACACAAAAGAAATGCACAGAAAATAAATAAGAAATTAAATCCCAAACATGGTCATCATCTTTAGAAAAAGCAATAATTTGCAATATTAATTATATTATATTATATATATATATATATATATATATATATATATATATATATATATATAATATATATATATATATATATATATATATTATATTATATTAATTATAATTATATTATACACAGTTTATCTCTGTATTGCATTTATAAACACAGGAACAGGTCGTGTTGCGTTCAACACGACTGGTAAAATCTACACCTCACTCGTCACGCTGAGCTTCCCCACCGAAGAAAACGAATGTAAGTTTTGTCTTTACATAAAAATAAAAAGTGTCTTCACTTTAAAAAAGTAAAGATTTGCATGTACACGCTGTCTTTAAAGCAGACACACGAACTGTCGATTTAACTGTCATCTCGGCAGACACACAACAGACAGGAACTAACGTATGATTTTAGGGTTTACAAACGTTTTTGACCATTAAACGTTATCATTTTACCAGCAAAAAAAAGTTAGTGGACTGAAAGTTAGCGTAAGTAAATTTAGCAGGAGCTAACTGGTCCGCTGATAGTTTTCAAAGTTAGCTGAAAAGCTTATCTGCTAACGAAAAAGTTAGCTTTGCTAATTAGCAGTTAGTAGATTAGCGGAACTGTGTTGACCACTGCGTGTGATCAATATTTGATGGCAACTGCAATGAAAGTTTTACTTTGAAATGGCTGCAATTAAGGTACAAGAGTAAATGTCATGTTTGGAAGTTATGCGTAACGTTTGTGACTCATAGAGCTCCAGCTGTTTAAGTTACAGACATCACATGCTGTGACTCCCTAAAAATATTTTGGCATTTTCTCCAAGTGCCACAAGTGAGCCACAAGTGTTCAGATCCTACAGAGGTTCCCGGGAATGAGTTCATAGTGGAAATGGGGGCAGGTTAGGGACAGGGAAATAATTTTTTGTTGAAGATAAGAAGGTTGTTTATAATAGTGGGCATCTGTGGAGCAGCAAGAGGTTCAAATGAACATGTGACATGTTGGAAGAGAGGAAATTAATGTGGTTTCATTGAGCATTTAGCATGGAATTCCTGAACCCTGGTGTAATTATTAGTGTCAGAATAATTTTATAATATGAAAAATATGTAAGAAATTCACTGTATAAATGGATGGATGTTATATATTGGAAACCTTTATGATATTTAAAAAAAAAAAAAAATGAAATGAGTTTGTAATGGTTTCATTTTAGACAAAAGCTGTCAGTTTGCTAAAATAAATAGGGATAATGTAGCTGATGATGATGATCAATATTATTATTTTAAAAAAACTAAATGTTTTCTGATTTAATTGCATGTGTGGGGTTATACTACTTTGGTTAAATCACAATTCTGAAAAACACTCTTGACTTTTGTACATTCTGCGAGCATCAATTTTCAAAATATTTTTGGCTTTTTATTAATGAAAAAAAAATAGCTTTCTGCCAGTGTAGGATAGTATTCGTCGAGAGGTACATGTGTGTCACTGTCTGCTTTTAATTGTTTTTGTTAATCAACTGAAAACCATGTATTTGTCTAAAGTTATGTTGGCCAGATACCTTCAATGTTATACGTATAGCAAAACCATTTGTAATAGTTTTTTCTTTGTCCTTTATATCCTGATTGTATTAGTACATCACTTAAACCAAAGATATTTCCCAAATAGCAGATTTATTGGTGTACATCGGTGGAAACACCCTCATGCTTGGCTCTCGCATCTAGTTAACTTGCAGGAATTTCTTTTTGAACTATCATAATGTGTGTATCAATAAAGCTTTTGGAACTTTGACTGTGTGCTTCATTTTCAGAACTCCAGATTAAGTGGAGTGTTGGATAAATAGGCCATAGGACATGTAATCAATATATGCCTAATTTTTTTTTATTTTCATGCAACAATGGTGGGGGCAACCTAAAACTGGTATGCCTTTGTAAGAAATGTGTCTCTGATGAGGAATATCAATGTCCCCACCCTGGGGATGGAGAGGAGGGGGTGCTCATGAATTTATGACGTGCAGTTAATGAAAACGCGTGTTGTCCTACAGTACATCAAGTGTATTGTGGTTAATGTTTTCCACAGATCATCAGATTGATGATTAAAACGGAACATGGGAACATTATCCAAACTATTGTAAAGTACTGCAAGGTCTTTTCTTGCATCTGCATGGGTAGGGTGGGGAAAAGTGGCAAATTTTTACCACGTATTTGATTAAAAATTATTATTAGCAGGTTATATAATGATATTTCATATTACATTTTTGGAGGGGTAAAGTGAAGCAGACATGTTGGAAAATAATTATAGATTACAATGTAGTAATATTGAAAAAATAAACCCTCAATGGTAATAGTTAAAAAAAGCCAGAGTGTTGCTGGGGTGGGGTCAGATATTGTCATATACCTTTGTACTCGTATGAAGTACAGTAGTGTTCAGAATAATAGTAGTGCTATGTGACTAATAGGTTTTGAGTATATTTCTTATTGTTACATGGGAAACAAGGTACCAGGAGATTCAGTAGATTCTCACAAATCTAAGAAGACCCAGCATTCATGATATGCACACTCTTAAGGCTATGAAATTGGGCTGTTAGCAAAAAAAAAAGTAGAAAAGGGGGTGTTCACAATAATAGTAGTGTGGCATTCAGTCAGTGAGTTCGTCAATTTTGTGGAACAAACAGGTGTGAATCAGGTGTCCCCTATTTAAGGATGAAGCCAGCACCTGTTGAACATGCTTTTCTCTCTGAAAGCCTGAGGAAAATGGGACGTTCAAGACATTGTTCAGAAGAACAGCGTAGTTTGATTTAAAAGTTGATTGGAGAGGGGAAAACATACGCAGGTGCAAAAAATTATAGGCTGTTCATCTACAATGATCTCCAATGCTTTAAAATGGACAGAAAAACCAGAGACGCATGGAAGAAAACAGAAAACAACCATCAAAATGGATAGAAGAATAACCAGAATGGCAAAGGCTCACCCACTGATCAGCTCCAGGATGATCAAAGACAGTCTGGAGTTACCTGTAAGTGCTGTGACAGAAGATGCCTGTATAAAGCTAATTTATTTGCAAGAATCCCCCGCAAACTCCCTCTGTTAAATAAAAGACGTGCAGAAGAGGTTACAATTCGCCAAAGAACACATCAACTGGGCTAAAGAGAAATGGAGGAATATTTTGTGGACTGATGAGAGTAAAATTGTTCTTTTTGGGTCCAAGGGCCGCAGACAGTTTGCGAGACGACCCCCAAACTCTGAATTCAAGCCACAGTTCACAGCGAAGACAGTGAAGCATGGTGGTGCAAGCATCATGATATGGGTATGTTTCTCCTACTATGGTCAATCAATCAATCAATCAATTTTTTTTATATAGCACCAAATCACAACAAACAGTTGCCCCAAGGCGCTTTATATTGTAAGGCAAGGCCATACAATAATTATGTAAAACCCCAACGGTCAAAACGACCCCCTGTGAGCAAGCACTTGGCTACAGTGGGAAGGAAAAACTCCCTTTTAACAGGAAGAAACCTCCAGCAGAACCAGGCTCAGGGAGGGGCAGTCCTCTGCTGGGACTGGTTGGGGCTGAGGGAGAGAACCAGGAAAAAGACATGCTGTGGAGGGGAGCAGAGATCGATCACTAATGATTAAATGCAGAGTGGTGCATACAGAGCAAAAAGAGAAAGAAACAGTGCATCATGGGAACCCCCCAGCAGTCTACGTCTATAGCAGCATAACTAAGGGATGGTTCAGGGTCACCTGATCCAGCCCTAACTATAAGCTTTAGCAAAAAGGAAAGGGTGTCTCTCTCCCTGATCTGAATTGGGAGCTGGTTCCACAGGAGAGGAGCCTGAAAGCTGAAGGCTCTGCCTCCCATTCTACTCTTACAAACCCTAGGAACTACAAGTAAGCCTGCAGTCTGAGAGCGAAGCGCTCTATTGGGGTGGATATGGTACTACGAGGTCCCTAAGATACGATGGGACCTGATTATTCAAAACCTTATAAGTAAGAAGAAGAATTTAAATTCTATTCTAGAATTAACAGGAAGCCAATGAAGAGAGGCCAATATGGGTGAGATATGCTCTCTCCTTCTAGTCCCCGTCAGTACTCTAGCTGCAGCATTTTGAATTAACTGAAGGCTTTTTAGGGAACTTTTAGGACAACCTGATAATAATGAATTACAATAGTCCAGCCTAGAGGAAAATAAATGCATGAATTAGTTTTTCAGCATCACTCTGAGACAAGACCTTTCTGATTTTAGAGATATTGCGTAAATGCAAAAAGCAGTCCTACATATTTGTTTAATATGCGCTTTGAATGACATATCCTGATCAAAAATGACTCCAAGATTTCTCACAGTATTACTAGAGGTCAGGGTAATGCCATCCAGAGTAAGGATCTGGTTATACACCATGTTATCTAGATTTGTGGGGCCAAGTACAATAACTTCAGTTTTATCTGAGTTTAAAAGCAGGAAATTAGAGGTCATCCATGTCTTTATGTCTGTAAGACAATCCTGCAGTTTAGCTAATTGGTGTGTGTCCTCTGGCTTCATGGATAGATAAGCTGGGTATCATCTGCGTAACAATGAAAATTTAAGCAATACCGTCTAATAATACTGCCTAAGGGAAGCATGTATAAGTGAATAAAATTGGTCCTAGCACAGAACCTTGTGGAACTCCATAATTAACTTTAGTCTGTGAAGAAGATCCCCATTTACATGAACCAAATTGTAATCTATTAGACAAATATGATTCAAACCACCGCAGCGCAGTGCCTTTAATACCTATGGCATGCTCTAATTCTCTGTAATAAAATTTTATGGTCAACAGTATCAAAAGCAGCACTGAGGTCCAACAGAACAAGCACAGAGACGAGTCCACTGTCCGAGGCCATAAGAAGATCATTGTAACCTTCACTAATGCTGTTTCTGTACTATGTGAATTCTAAAACCTGACTGAAACTCTTCAAATAGACATTCCTCTGCAGATGATCAGTTTAGCTGTTTTACACTACCCTTTCAAGAATTTTTGAGAGAAAAGGAAGGTTGGAGATTGGCCTATAATTAGCTAAGTAGCTGGGTTCAAGTGATTGCTTTTTAAGTAATGGTTTAATTACTGCCACCTTAAAAGCCTGTGGTACATAGCCAACTAACAAAGATAGATTGATCATAGTTAAGATCGAAGCATTAAATAATGGTAGGGCTTCCTTGAGCAGCCTGGTAGGAATGGGGTCTAATAAACATGTTGATGGTTTGGATGAAGTAACTAATGAAAATAACTCAGACAGAACAATCGGAGAGAAAGAGTCTAACCAAATACCGGCATCACTGAAAGCAGCCAAAGATAACGATACGTCTTTGGGATGGTTATGAGTAATTTTTTCTCTAATAGTTAAAATTTTGTTAGCAAAGAAAGTCATGAAGTCATTACTAGTTAAAGTTAATGGAATACTCAGCTCAATAGAGCTCTGACTCTTTGTCAGCCTGGCTACAGTGCTGAAAGAAACCTGGGGTTGTTCTTATTTTCTTCAATTAGTGATGAGTAGAAAGATGTCCTAGCTTTACGGAGGGCTTTTTTATAGAGCAACAGACTCTTTTTCCAGGCTAAGTGAAGATCTTCTAAATTAGTGAGACGCCATTTCCTCTCCAACTTACGGGTTATCTGCTTTAAGCTGTGAGTTTGTGAGTTATACCACGGAGTCAGGCACTTCTGATTTAAAGCTCTCTTTTTCAGAGGAGCTACAGCATCCAAAGTTGTCTTCAATGAGGATGTAAAACTATTGACGAGATACTCTATCTCCCTTACAGAGTTTAGGTAGCTACTCTGCACTGTGTTGGTATATGGCATTAGAGAACATAAAGAAGGAATCATATCCTTAAACCTAGTTACAGCGCTTTCTGAAAGACTTCTAGTGTAATGAAACTTATTCCCCACTGCTGGGTAGTCCATCAGAGTAAATGTAAATGTTATTAAGAAATGATCAGACAGAAGGGAGTTTTCAGGGAATACTGTTAAGTCTTCTATTTCCATACCATAAGTCAGAACAAGATCTAAGATATGATTAAAGTGGTGGGTGGACTCATTTACCAATAGAGCCAATAGAGTCTAATAATAGATTAAATGCAGTGTTGAGGCTGTCATTCTCAGCATCTGTGTGGATGTTAAAATCGCCCACTATAATTATCTTATCTGAGCTAAGCACTAAGTCAGACAAAAGGTCTGAAAATTCACCGAGAAACTCACAGTAACGACCAGGTGGACGATAGATAATAACAAATAAAACTGGTTTTTTGGGACTTCCAATTTGGATGGACAAGACTAAGAGACAAGCTTTCAAATGAATTAAAGCTCTGTCTGGGTTTTTGATTAATTAATAAGCTGGAATGGAAGATTGCTGCTAATCCTCCTCCTCGGCCCGTGCTACGAGCATTCTGACAGTTAGTGTGACTCGGGGGTGTTGACTCATTTAAACTAACATATTCATCCTGCTGTAACCAGGTTTCTGTTAGGCAGAATAAATCAATATGTTGATCAATTATTATATAATTTACCAACAGGGACTTAGAAGAGAGAGACCTAATGTTTAATAGACCACATTTAACTGTTTTAGTCTGTGGTGCAGTTGAAGGTGCTATATTATTTTTTCTTTTTGAATTTTTATGCTTAAATAGATTTTTGCTGGTTGTTGGTGGTCTGGGAGCAGGCACCGTCTCTACGGGGATGGGGTAATGAGGGGATGGCAGGGGGAGAGAAGCTGCAGAGAGGTGTGTAAGACTACAACTCTGCTTCCTGGTCCCAACCCTGGATAGTCACGGTTTGGAGGATTTAAGAAAATTGGCCAGATTTCTAGAAATGAGAGCTGCTCCATCCAAAGTGGGATGGATGCCGTCTCTCCTAACAAGACCAGGTTTTCCCCAGAAGCTTTGCCAATTATCTATGAAGCCCACCTCATTTTTTTATATGGTGTTGGGCCTATACGAGTATATCGCATACCAGGTATCATGGATCAGTTTGGATATGTAAAAATACTTAAAGAGGTCATGTTGCCTTATGCTGAAGAGGACATGCCCTTGAAATGGGTGTTTCAACAAGACAATGACCCCAAGCACACCAGTAAACGAGCAAAATCTTGGTTCCAAACCAACAAAATTAATGCCTCACAGATGTGAAGAAATCATGAATACTAGTTTAGTGATTCACAGAATTGCTAAAAAAGCAGTTTGAACATAACAGTTTTGAGTTTGTAGCATCAACATCAGATGCTACTATTATTGTGAACACCCCCTTTTCTACTTTGTTTACTAATAGCCCAGTTTCATAGCCTTAAGAGTGTGCATATCATGAATATTTGGTCTTGTTGGATTTGTGAGAATCTACTGAATCTGCTGGTACCTTGTTTCCCATGTAACAATAAGAAATATACTCAAAACCTGGATTAATCTTTTTAGTCACATAGCACTACTATTATTCTGAACACTACTGTATGAAGCCCAACATTTTTGCATTATTATGTTTGACAAGACTGATCTACATTTTACTTTTTTGAAATTATCACTTGAGTTCTCTTTGATACAAGTGTCAGGACCCCAAGACCCTATCCCAGAACCCTTCCCCAAGGACCCCAGGGAACAGATGAGACCCTGGAGTGAACAAGATCTTACAATGCACATAAACACAAAATGCCAAATTTTCTGCACACTAGATCTTTGCTTTTAGGCAGTTGCTAAAGAAAAATAATGAAAATGCAAAGGATTGAAATTGTAAAAACTCCTATTATGTGCACTGTACATCATGTAATCAAAAACACAATACGACTCTAATCATCAACACAGACACGTGATAGTGTTTTATACTTTGTAATTCTCACCTTTTCATCAATATACAGTGAGGTACCATAGCTTCAAACCATTTGGCACGTCGAAACATATTTTTGAATCATATATTTTCCTAATTCTTTAAGCACCTTCAGTAATCCACAGAGTGTTGGAGATCTAGTGTAGGTTAAACCCATTCATTATCAGGTTACAAAAATCATACAATAAATGGTCATATGATTGGAAGTGTGTGCTGTGGAGTTACCAACCCAACTCCTTGTCTTCATAATACAGGAAGTTAACACAAGATGGAGGAAGCATTTAACTTATACACTCAACAGCCACTTTATTGGGTATACTTTGCTAGTGCCGGATTGAACTCCCTTTTGCCCTCGGAACTGCCTTAATCCTTCATGGCATAGATTCAACAAGGTGTTGGAAACATTCCTCAGGGATGTTGGTCCATATTGAGGTGATAACATCATGCAGTCGCCCATTCAACCAGTCTGCCTATTCTCCTTTGATATCCACAAGACATTTTTGTCCACACAACTGCCGCTCACTGGATATCTTCTGTTTTTTGGATCATTTCTGTAAACCCTAAAGATGGTTGTGTGTGAAAATGCCAGTAGATCAGCAGTTTCTGAAGTACTCAGACAACCTGTCTGGCACCAAGAACCATGCCACGGTCATCTTCTCTTAAATCCCCTTTTTCCAAATTCTGAGGCTCGGTTTGAACTTCAGTAAGTCAACTTTACCACATCTAGATGCCTAAATGCACTGAGTTGCTGCCATGTGATTGGCTGTTTAGTTATTTGTGTTTACAAACAATTGAACAGGTGTACCTAATAAAGAGGCCGGTGAGTGTATAATTGGCAGATGTGCATGTGTGCTAACTTTTTGGTGAACATGCACAGATCAGCACAAGTTGTCCACTTAGTTTGTAGTTGAGTAGCTTCAGAGGCATTCAGACATTTCAATTTCAATTTATTTTTCAATTTATTTTAATTTATATAGCGCCAAATCACAACAGAGTTGCCTCAAAGCGCTTCACACAGGTTAGGTCTAACCTTACCAACCCCCAGAGCAACAGTGGTAAGGAAAAACTCCCTCTGAGGAAGAAACCTCAAGCAGACCAGACTCAAAGGGGTGACCCTCTGCTTGGGCCATGCTACAAACATAAATTACAGAACAATTCATGGACAAATATACAAGAAATACAATTGGCGCACAGGACAGGACGATCGCCAACACAAATACAACTCCCATCTCTGGATGGAGCTGCACCTTAAACAGGGAGAAAAAACAGAATTAGGCATCAGAAAAACAAAAAATACTGTATAATTTGCCAGCATTGAACAACAAGAAAAACAGAGAAATACTAAGGTGATCGCCGGCCACTAGCCCTAAACTTCACTAAAAGACCCAGAATTTAGGTAAAGTTGAGGCCGCAGCCCGCTCCAATTACTAATACGAGTAAATGAATTAAAAGAGTAAAAAGCATAAAACAAAACTGTACCAGTATGCTAGCCATATGAAAGGGAAAATAAGTGCATCTTAAGTCTGGACTTGAAAATCTCCAAAAGTCTTTTTTGACTAAATGCAACAGAAACACTGCAATGCAAAGCAGTGACAGAAGATTAAGCGTACTAAATTAAACAAAAATCTACAGGAAAGATAATAGTTTAAAGTATGGCATTGTTAGAAGGAAGAGGTAGTGACTTTGACAAGGACAGACAGGAACATTCTAAAACATAGCTACAAAGTTCTTCATAGCAAAAGATCCCATCCATGAAGCCACAGTGTGTTAAGATTTAGGTAGGATTTAGTTCCATCTCGTGGTGAGGCTGCAAATTGCATTATGCTATTTACAGGTCATGATTATTTTTCCCTGCATGTTTCCAAAAATGAAGGGTTTCAAAGTTTTTAGCCTGCACTAGGAACCTGTAGATGTTGTCGAATGGAGCAACCCCCAATTCATCTTCTTTTGTTCTTGAGTATTACGTTGCAAGATATTAAAGATGGTGTAATTACGTTCTTTTTGGGCTCCTGCATCAACATAGTGGTGCAAAATGACGCCATCCATGAGGGGCCATAAAGGGCTCCCATGCAGATACACACACACACACCTTCAACCGCTTATCCAAGATCGGCTTGCAGGGGGCTGGAGGAGTCATAGGGCGTAAGGCAAGGTAGACCCTGGATGGGACCCTGCTCTGTCACAGGGCCACATATGGACAAACGAACACATTCACACCCGCACACACACCTACGGACAATTTAAACTTTCCAATTTATTTGGGAGGAAGCTGGAGCACCCAGAGAAAAACCACACAAACCCCACACAGAAAGGCCGCAAGTGGGAATCAATCCCATGACCTTCTCATTGTGAGGCAACAGTGCTAACCACTAGGCCACCATGTTGCCCCATGCAGATTAAGTGTCCTCCAAAAGTACTGGAGCACTTGGTATTTCACACATTTTAACTTGTTTATGCCACTTCAAATACAAAAAAATTATTCTAAAATTTTCTTTCTTAACTTTAAACTGAAAGCAAATCTCTACAACTTGATATAAGTTAATTAAAAATATAAAACCAAGATGATGGGTTCCATAAGTAATAGGCCCCTTTGGTATAATACCTGTAAATAATCAGTTTTATTGCCACTTTTCTTCAGACAAGTCAGGGGATGGATACATGAACATTCCCAAGTCACTGAATATGTCTTGGACTTTATTTACACCAATTATGAAGAAATATGAGTGCAAACAGTAGGATACACTGTGGTAAATCTGTGTGGAGTAGACAGTTCTCAAAAACTGAGTGACTGTGCAAGAAGGAGAAGAATAAGGAAAGCCACCAAAACACCCAGAAAACACCCAGGATTCTCTTCCACCAAAACATCAAATCTAGGCTTGCATCCCTGATGTACTTTCTTTTTAAGAAAATCCTCAAAGTCAAACACCTGATGGCTGGGTCTACAACCATGGGACACATGGTGTCACCTCTATGTGGGCTCACGACCTGCAAGAGGAGTGTAAAGGGTCTGGTGCACTGTGTTTGTGTTATGGGCAGTGGATACGGACAAATGTTCACACGGACATCAATCAATCAATCAATCATTTTTTTTATATAGCGCCAAATCACAACAAACAGTTGCCCCAAGGCCCTTTATATTGTAAGGCAAGGCCATACAATAATTATGTAAAACCCCAACGGTCAAAACGACCCCCTGTGAGCAAGCACTTGGCTACAGTGGGAAGGAAAAACTCCCTTTTAACAGGAAGAAACCTCCAGCAGAACCAGGCTCAGGGAGGGGCAGTCTTCTGCTGGGACTGGTTGGGGCTGAGGGAGAGAACCAGGAAAAAGACATGCTGTGGAGGGGAGCAGAGATCAATCACTAATGATTAAATGCAGAGTGGTGCATACAGAGCAAAAAGAGAAAGAAACAGTGCATCATGGGAACCCCCCAGCAGTCTACGTCTATAGCAGCATAACTAAGGGATGGCTCAGGGTCACCTGATCCAGCCCTAACTATAAGCTTTAGCAAAAAGGAAGGTTTTAAGCCTAATCTTAAAAGTAGAGAGGGTGTCTGTCTCCCTGATCTGAATTGGGAGCTGGTTCCACAGGAGAGGAGCCTGAAAGCTGAAGGCTCTGCCTCCCATTCTACTCTTACAAACCCTAGGAACTACAAGTAAGCCTGCAGTCTGAGAGCGAAGCGCTCTATTGGGGTGATATGGTACTACGAGGTCCCTAAGATAAGATGGGACCTGATTATTCAAAACCTTATAAGTAAGAAGAAGAATTTTAAATTCTATTCTAGAATTAACAGGAAGCCAATGAAGAGAGGCCAATATGGGTGAGATATGCTCTCTCCTTCTAGTCCCTGTCAGTACTCTAGCTGCAGCATTTTGAATTAACTGAAGGCTTTTTAGGGAACTTTTAGGACAACCTGATAATAATGAATTACAATAGTCCAGCCTAGAGGAAATAAATGCATGAATTAGTTTTTCAGCATCACTCTGAGACAAGACCTTTCTGATTTTAGAGATATTGCGTAAATGCAAAAAAGCAGTCCTACATATTTGTTTAATATGCGCTTTGAATGACATATCCTGATCAAAAATGACTCCAAGATTTCTCACAGTATTACTAGAGGTCAGGGTAATGCCATCCAGAGTAAGGATCTGGTTAGACACCATGTTTCTAAGATTTGTGGGGCCAAGTACAATAACTTCAGTTTTATCTGAGTTTTTAAAAGCAGGAAATTAGAGGTCATCCATGTCTTTATGTCTGTAAGACAATCCTGCAGTTTAGCTAATTGGTGTGTGTCCTCTGGCTTCATGGATAGATAAAGCTGGGTATCATCTGCGTAACAATGAAAATTTAAGCAATACTGTCTAATAATACTGCCTAAGGGAAGCATGTATAAAGTGAATAAAATTGGTCCTAGCACAGAACCTTGTGGAACTCCATAGTTAACTTTAGTCTGTGAAGAAGATTCCCCATTTACATGAACAAATTGTAATCTATTAGACAAATATGATTCAAACCACCGCAGCGCAGTGCCTTTAATACCTATGGCATGCTCTAATCTCTGTAATAAAATTTTATGGTCAACAGTATCAAAAGCAGCACTGAGGTCTAACAGAACAAGCACAGAGATGAGTCCACTGTCCGAGGCCATAAGAAGATCATTTGTAACCTTCACTAATGCTGTTTCTGTACTATGATGAATTCTAAAACCTGACTGAAACTCTTCAAATAGACCATTCCTCTGCAGATGATCAGTTAGCTGTTTTACAACTACCCTTTCAAGAATTTTTGAGAGAAAAGGAAGGTTGGAGATTGGCCTATAATTAGCTAAGATAGCTGGGTCAAGTGATGGCTTTTTAAGTAATGGTTTAATTACTGCCACCTTAAAAGCCTGTGGTACATAGCCAACTAACAAAGATAGATTGATCATATTTAAGATCGAAGCATTAAATAATGGTAGGGCTTCCTTGAGCAGCCTGGTAGGAATGGGGTCTAATAAACATGTTGATGGTTTGGATGAAGTAACTAATGAAAATAACTCAGACAGAACAATCGGAGAGAAAGAGTCTAACCAAAGACCGGCATCACTGAAAGCAGCCAAAGATAACGATACGTCTTTGGGATGGTTATGAGTAATTTTTTCTCTAATAGTTAAAATTTTGTTAGCAAAGAAAGTCATGAAGTCATTACTAGTTAAAGTTAATGGAATACTCAGCTCAATAGAGCTCTGACTCTTTGTCAGCCTGGCTACAGTGCTGAAAAGAAACCTGGGGTTGTTCTTATTTTCTTCAATTAGTGATGAGTAGAAAGATGTCCTAGCTTTACGGAGGGCTTTTTTATAGAGCAACAGACTCTTTTTCCAGGCTAAGTGAAGATCTTCTAAATTAGTGAGACGCCATTTCCTCTCCAACTTACGGGTTATCTGCTTTAAGCTACGAGTTTGTGAGTTATACCACGGAGTCAGGCACTTCTGATTTAAAGCTCTCTTTTTTAGAGGAGCTACAGCATCCAAAGTTGTCTTCAATGAGGATGTAAAACTATTGACGAGATACTCTATCTCACTTACAGAGTTTAGGTAGCTACTCTGCACTGTGTTGGTATATGGCATTAGAGAACATAAAGAAGGAATCATATCCTTAAACCTAGTTACACGGGGCTTCTGTTTAGGGCTACGCTTCCTCCTCACAGTCACCCAGTCAGCCTGCTTTCCCGGCTGCTCGGGATCTGCCAGGGGGTAACTAACGGCGGCTAAGCTACCTTGGTCCGCACCGACTACAGGGGCCTGGCTAGCTGTAGAATTTTCCACGGTGCGGAGCCAAGTCTCCAATTCACCCAGCCTGGCCTCCAAAGCTACGAATAAGCTACACTTATTACAAGTACCGTTACTGCTAAAGGAGGCCGAGGAATAACTAAACATTTCACACCCAGAGCAGAAAAGTGCAGGAGAGACAGGAGAAGCCGCCATGCTAAATCAGCTAAGAGCTAGTAGCTACGCTAAGCTAGCGGATTCCTAAAAACACGCAAAGTGAATAATGTGTAAATAATTTAGAGGTGATTCAGCAGAAGGAGTGCTTTAGTTAAGGCACGTAAAGATTACACTGGGAAACAAATCGTAATCTAGATAACTAGATCAATCTAACTGCGCAGATTAAACAGCTAACAGATACAGAAAAACACCGCTGTGCTCCGGAACAGGAAGTGATACAATACCGCAGTGAGAGCCAACCACCAGTAGAGGCAAGCAAGAGGTGACACAACATGTCACCTAATAAATGCATCTAAATCCTACACACTGTAGCTTTAATTTGCATGTGTCTTATACTGTACGGCCAACAAAAAAAAATGCAAAAAAAAATATTTTTTAAAAAGGAGAAATTGAAACAGTAGTTTTAGAAGCTGTTGAAGGTCTACATCAATAATGCTTATTCACATAGCAGCAAAAGGACTGCAGTTAAACTCAGTTCACAAAAAAACAATATGATGATTTTTAAATCAGCTTCTTGAGTTATTGAAGTGAGCTTATGTCACATATTTTTGATTGAAAAAATAATAATAAAACATGGCCATAAGTCTGGTTTTTATCGTACCATAGGATGGTAAAATGTGTTAAGTATATTTAAATAAAATATAGTGATGTTGCGCTTTCATGGTGTTTGTCTCCCTCTTGTGTCGGTATTTACGTCTACACGTTTTTGTTAATCACCCACATAGATTGTAACACAGTCTAAATTACCAAGATTACAAATTACCAAGCTTTTTCCCACCAAATAATAAGAAGAAAAGGGAAAAAAGGACGTATAGAATGGATGCTGCACTTGCTTCAAAAATCAAATGAGAGTGATATAATAGGTGATCAAGTTACAATGGCCGAGAGGTTAAGGCCTTGGATTCGAAGTCTAATGGGGTTTCCCCGCACAGGTTCGAATCCTGTTCGTGACGATCAGATATGCAAAATAATCCCGTTCGCATATATTTCATCAAAAACTAAACCCATCCATCCTTTTTTACTACGTGAATCTGAATCTAAATGGAGCACAATGGAAATACATTCGTTGCCATTTTTATGCTGTTCATTTATTTTAATGATTTATATTTATCAATAAGACCTTAAGATCAACACATGCTTATGAAATTATTCGATTTTAATTTTATATTTGCATTTAAAATTTTTCGGGTTTTTTTTTTTTTTTATGACTGACATATCTATTTATATGTTTTACCTGCGACAGTAGCCTTGACAGGGAAATATATTCATTTCTGTAAATGGGTGGAACATAAACCCAGTTATCTTACTGATTTTATCCAAGCAACACTGCAACTTATTATTATTATTATTATTATTAATGTTGTTATTACTTTATTTTGAATTCAAAAGAAGAGACATAAAATAAACATGTACATATATAAAAGTCACATATATAAAAATCACATTTAAATTCAAACATCGCAAATAATACATCTACTAAAAATAAATAAAAAGCTTTAAACATGTATACATCACATGTAAAAATCAAATGTCACAAATAATAATACACTGACTAAAATGGCATTAGCAAAATGCTTAAAACATAAAAATCACATGTAAGACATATAACTTGTAACTAATATATAATGTATTAGAACATTCTGTATGTTTGATCAAAAAATGAAGAAAATATTTCGCTTTAGGTGTCTGTACTTGTTCACTTGAGTTGACTTGTTTTTTTTTTTAAAGAAGCTTTTCTCCAAATTCTATTCTCATCTATTTATTTATTTTTACGCACCCAATACTTCTTAAAAAATTTAAATAAAACAAATCAATAAATAAAGCCATCAACGCGTGATTTCAGGAGTGGCATGTAGTAGTCTCGCGTTATTTTCTAAATCCATTTGGTACCTTCCAAAGTGTTTCTTTTAAACGTTCGCGTTAACATTTGAGGAGTTTGCATGCAAATGTAACTCTGGGTTGTAATAGAATAAAAGAAGCGTGTGGTAGCTACACAGTTGCGAGTATCCAAAAATTATTTCGTTAAGAATTACGTGCATATCCCCTTCTGTGTGGCACAATGGAAGTGGCCGAGTTTTATATAAATGGCCGGCAGTAGAGGCTGACGTACTCTTTTTGGGGAGTTGTGTAACTGAGGTAGAGCGTGTAGTAAAAAGTTTGTAAAATTTTTGTACAGGATGTCGCATTATGTAGCTATAACTAAGTAGGTCAATTCACGTATGGCTTTTTGAACAATTCAAACTGTATTTTGGGCCACAGTTGGCTCGATACCACCAACTAGCTAGGTTTGTTAAAAAAAAAAAAATCAGGGAAAGCTGGAGGAGACACAAAAGAAACGCGGTTTGATTCGTTTGATAAATGAACGTTTTAATTAGACAAAGCATATATCACATAGTACTGTAATACTGACCACATTCGTACACGCTGGTGTGTATTCGGTGGTTGCGACAGCTTTGTTAGGTGTACAGTTGGAGCGCTAACTTGCTACATTAAAACGACAACAACAAAAAAACGTTATGTGAGGAAGCGGTAGCTAGTAGCTAGCTAAAGGCTAGTTAGCCAGCTAAGCTAACAGTAGCTACCGCGAAAAGTCACGTCATACAGTACCAGGGAGTTTACGTGTCGGGAAATAAACCGAACAGTGATTACTCTGGCAATGGCAGCCCCGGCAAACGAGGCCTTGTTTTTGATAAAGGATGTGAAGCCTGGGTCGAAAAATTTGAATATAGTGTTCATCGTTTTGGAAATTGGTAAGTAATGGGAGCGAACGTTCTCCCCTCGTGCCTGTTTTCTTAAAGGGACCAGTATAATATGACGTTACCGATGATGATTTGTAATACGTTATGTATTTACAGATGGATTGGGCTTTGGCTTTTACACTGATTTTCATAATTCTTACCCCAGTTATTTTGAAAAGTGAACTATGTTGTTTTTATATTTAACCCTAACACTTTTTCCCCCTCCCTTGTTTGCTTATATTTTCCTCTTAGGAAGAGTGACCAAAACAAAGGATGGTCACGAAGTACGCTCCTGCAAGGTGGCGGACAAGAGCGGGAGCATTTCTATCTCAGTTTGGGATGAGCTTGGTAGTCTTATTCAGCCAGGGGATATCATCAGATTGACTAGAGGGTAAGAGTTTTTGGAAATAGTTTTTTGTTTTTCTCCATCTCCACACCTGCACTTCTTAGTCTACTTAAAACTGGTTCATTTTCTCCACTTGAGATTCAGCTGAGCAGGTGTAAACACTGATCTCACTCGTACGGACCAAAACAACCTCATAGACCTGTGAGAGGTGGTCTTGGTCTGGTCCCAGTCAGACTCTGGAGTGGTTTGTATGTGGTCAGCAGCTGACAAACCTAGGGGATGGGAGGAAGACCAACCTAAAAAGATGTGAAGAATGTTACATATCTTATTTTGCTTTAAGCATCAGTGCAGAGTGAACCACAAGTTTGTGTGGAATACACCACCACAAAAAGCCACCAAAAAAGAGAATCGGTTGGCAAAAAATCACACAAATACACTTGTCCAGAGGTTGTTGCATAACTGAATGAACCTTAACGATAATGTGTATAATTTAATTGCAGTGTCTTTTATCTGAAGAGATTTGATAGTGAGCACATATGTGAAGTGTATAATTTATGAACTGTATAATTTGTAAGAGCAACTATATAAATATATATTTAAACAGGGGTCAGGCTTTTTAAACTCAATGTAATGGTGGTTTGAATAGGTTCAGTGTATGAATGTGAAGTATTTCTCTCATCTTCAACCCGCTTACTCCCAGTTAATGGTCACGGGGGCCGCAGCTATCCCAGTAGTCATGGGGCGTGAGGTGGGGTACGCCCTGGGCAGACGCCAATCTGTCGCAGGGCCACTATACATTCACATCTGCACACACACCATCTAACCTGATCTTTTTGGATGTGTGAGGAAGCCGGAGTACCCAGACAGAACCCACACAAACTCTGGGAAAACATGCAAATGCCCCACAGAAAGGCTACAGGCAGGAATTGGATTACATGACCTTCTTGCTGTGAGGGCAACAGTACTAACCACCAAGCCACTGTACTGCATTTTCTTACATGCTGAGTCTATTCCAACCAGTTTTTTTTAAGAAATGAGCTTGGGATGTACCTTTTCTTTTATTTCATACTGTCTACAATTTTGTACTTTGGCCATAAAATAGTGCAGACATAATGATATTTTACACATCTGCCCCACTAGAAGTTAGTCAACAGTCAACTGCCACAAAGTTTCAGAAGCAACATATGTAGAAGCAGCAAACAGTATTTGAATTGGCTAATGAATGTGTTTGAAATCCACCACACTCCTTGGCAAAAAAAATGCATTTGAGTAGTTAATCATATTTTGTTTTTTCCCCATATTGGGAAAAGTTTTGGCATCACTTGAGGTTGAGAATGGGAAAATATCTATATCCTAAAATGAACACATTCAATAATGTGAGCCTATCTGCAGTTGGAGCACTTGCATACCTTAATGAGCTTATGGCATTGGACTGACATGGCCCAATTGATGGTGTGCAGGTAACGTCATGGATCACACGATATGCGTTTCACGCAGCCATAGTGGAGGGCAACCTTCCACATTGCGTGGAAGGCAAATAATTGAACCCTCATGTTTAGCAGGTGTGCTCCTTTCGACTTTATTTACAACTCTCTATACAATTATACCAACACGGTGTTTCATTGCTGTCCATACGATTTGCACAAGCTGTTAAAAGAAGGCCTCTGGACTGCATTTGTATCATTTTCCCAGTCATAAAGCAGTCTGACAAGTGACAGTTTTAAAGTTCTCTGTCGGCGTCTTTATGCAATTTTTCTGGGTTAATTTGTCACTCAGCGAGCTCTTTCTACAGTCACCAACCTCCAAACCAAAGGTAATGCGTACAATTTCGTCTATGAATTGCAGGTCATTTGGCCGACTTTTTCTGACTTCATGTTGTGAAGTTGGTCATATTTGTGGACTTGTCTGCCAAATGTATTTGAGCTTTAACCAAATAGAATAGTGGGCATGCTGCAGAAACGTTTAAAATATGACAGGAGAGAAAGGAGTGAAAACCGTAAAGTGACAAATCCAACCGCCTTTTGTAGTGTCTGATATGGCAGGTGCACGTCAGTTTGAGGAAAAAAATAAACAGGCGGTCTTTTAATCAAGGAAATACGGTACCCACTTTCCTTGAATCAGCACGTCAGTACTGAACATTAAATTCTTACCTCTGTTACTGTACATGTCCAGACTGCCCTGTCCAGTACATGGTGAGGGTTTTTTAATTTTAAATGTATTGTGGTCGGACAGGACATTTTGTCCGATGTGAGTGAAAATCGGTTACATAGTGTTTATTGGAAATCCCAGTAAAAACATTGGGATGCTTGCTTTTGGCTGGTGAGTGTCCAGTTTATACAATAAATATTTAGGTGAGTTCTATGGGTTTTATTACCAAGATGTCATCAGTAACATGACTGATGACCACATTCTGCACCCATCTAGCCATGAAGAAGCTGTCTGCATCCAAACTTTAGGTCTTCAAGGCTTCTTTTTTGTAGGGTGATCGAGTGTTGATAAAGCAGTTGAAAATATCTGTACACGCCTGGCTTCTGCTCAGTATCGATAAAATTGGTGAACTTCTCAAGGGAAATTTTGTTTAGCTATATCAGGCAAGTTAACTTGGTCGTCCATGCTGTGGTGTACACAGCTTGCTGTCCAATATGGCTGCAGACAAAACTGTGTGTCACTGCACACCATCTATGTAGTGCAGCAGATAACAGAATATTTGCAGAGGAATCCTTCAAATGGTGATACAAGCACCAAAGTTGGCACAATGCTCCTTAAACATTACTCTTTTGAAAAAAAACTGGTATACACTTAAAGTTCAATAGGCAGCCAGGTAGGGTCACTGAAGAACTACAGGGGTATACCACATTATTTGTCTGAACATAAATATTCCAAAAAAGGTATAGTTTGGGCTATCTGTGACTGAATGTTATGGGGTAAAAAACAGCAAGAATGGTAAAGGTAGCTTTAGTTTATGCGGGGTCAGAAGTTAAAGTTACTCCAAATATTGTTAAAACGTGACGCAAACTATTGGTTTGAGTTAATAGGGTTTTAAAAAGGAAGTTGCACTATGTCATGCTTAGTATCACGTTACAGGGTAGCATAATGTCACAAGCCGTTGACATTGTTTAAACCTTTACCTTGCAGACCAAACATTTAACACACTCAAAACTACAACCCCTGGCAAAAATTATGGAATCACCGGCCTTGGAGGATGTTCATTCAGTTTAATTTTGTAGAAAAAAAGCAGATCAGACATGACACAACTAAAGTCATTTCAAATGGCAACTTTCTGGCTTAAGAAACACTAAGAAAATCAGGAAAACAAATTGTGGCAGTCAGTAACGGTTACTTTTTAGACCAAGCAGAGGGAAAAAATATGGAATCACTCATTCTGAGGAAAAAATTATGGAATCATGAAAAACAAAAGAACGCTCCAACACATCACTAGTATTTTGTTGCACCACCTCTGGCTTTAACAGCTTGCAGTCTCTGAGGCATGGACTTAATGAGTGACAAACAGTACTCTTCATCAATCTGACTCCAACTTTCTCTGATTGCTGTTGCCAGATCCAGCATTGCAGGTTGGAGCCTGTCGTGGACCATTTTCTTCAACTTCCACCAAAGATTTTCAATTGGATTAAGATCCGGACTATTTGCAGGCCATGACATTGACCCATGTCTTTTTGCAAGGAATATTTTCAGTTCTTGTTCTATGGCAAGATGCATTATCTTGAAAAATGATTTCATCATCCCCAAACATCCTTTCAATTGATGGGATAAGAAAAGTGTCCAAAATATCAACGTAAACTTGTGCATTTATTGATGATGTAATGACAGCCATCTCGCCAGTGTCTTTACCTGACATGCAGCCCCATATCATCAATGACTGTGGAAATTTACATGTTCTCTTCAGGCAGTCATCTTTATAAATCTCATTGGAACAGCACCAAACAAAAGTTCCAGCATCATCACCTTGCCCAATGTAGATTTGAGATTCATCACTGAATATGACTTTCATCCAGTCATCCACAGTCCACGATTGCGTTTCCTTAGCCACTGTAACCTTGTTTTTTATCTGTTTAGGTGTTAATGATGGCTTTTCGTTGGGCTTTTCTGTATGTAAATCCCATTTCCTTTAGGCGGTTCGGTCACAGCGTTGACTCCAGTTTCCTCCCATTCGTATCCTCATTTGTTTTGGTTGTGCTTTAAGTTTTCTGTCTTGATGCTTTGTCTTTCTTGGTCTACCAGTATGTTTGCCTTTAACAACCAATCCCATGTTTGTATTTGGTCAGAGTTTAGACACGACTGACTGTGAACAACCAACATCTTTTGCAACATTGCGTGATGATTTACTCTCTTTTAAGAGTTTGATAATCCTCTCCTTTGTTTCAATTGACATCTCTCATGTTGGAGCCATGATTCATGTCAGTCCACTTGGTGCAACAGGCTCTCCAACGGTGTGATCACTCCTTTTTTAGATCCAGACTTACGAGCTCATCTGATTTGATGCAGGTGTTAGTTGTGAGGATGAAATTTACAGGGTGATTCCATAATTTATTCCTCAGAATTGAGGTGATTCCATATTTTTTTTTTTCCCTCTGCTTGGTCTAAAAAAGTAACCATTACTGACTGCCTCAATTTTTTTTTTTCCTGATTTCTTAGTGTTTCTTAAAGCCAGGAAGTTGCCAATTGGAATTACTTTAGTTTTGTGTCATGTCTGTGATCTGCTTTTTTTTCTACAAAATTAAACACTGAACATCCTCGAGGCGGTGAGTCCATAATTTTTGCCAGGGGTTGTATTCGATTTAGTAATCCTGTTAGTTCAACAATAATTTAAATTATTAATTTATATAACGCCATCTCACGACAGTCACCCCAAGGTGCTTCACATAAACACACAGTTTCATAACAAGACAAAGTAATTAAATCAAAAAGGGTAAAATAAAAGGTAAAAACACAGTAGAATAACGAAATTACAAGGCAATATAAAAAACAAATAAGTCTTAAAAAAAAAAGTGGGTCTTCAGTCTTGATTTAAGTCCTCCACCGTGTCAGAATGCCTATAAACTGCAGCTAGATCGTTCCAGAGAGTAGGGCCACTGTAGAAGGCTCTATACACCCAGACTTTTATTCACCCTTGGAACACAGAGAAGCCCTGCGCCCTATGAATGCAAGGGCCACAAAATTGGAGCAATTTTAACTCTTGACCTCTGTACAAACTGAAATTGACCTTTACCATTCTTTTTTACTCAATATTCGTATAGTCCAAACTATACGTTTTTGGAAGTCCCTTCGGCTTCTCCATTGTTTCGTTCTGGGTCACCAGTTTTATGCCAGATGCCCTTCATACGCAACTCCAGGGGTGACCTTGAACCAGGAACCATCCACACTAGATACAAGAGCACTTAACTGTTTGTCCACCACCCCTACCACATATTTTAGTCCTTCAGTGAGTATGAAATTTGTCTACCAAAGTGATCAAACAAACTGTCAGTGGGGTATGAGTGTTTATTTTCTATGAAGCAACAGAGCTGGGTCACCAGGTTTGGTGATTCCATAATTTTCATATTAAACTAGTTTGCTGTAGGAGTGGTGGCCAAGAGGTTAGGTGTCTCGTTTCCAGTGCAGAAGGTTCCCGGTTCAAGACCACACCTGCCCATACTGTGTAATGTGGAGTTGCATCAGGAAGGGCATCCCGCATAAAACATGCACTCAAACATGCAGATCCAAGGTGGATCTGCTGTGGTGAAAACAAGGGAGAAGCTGAACAGACTTACTAACTGTCTTCTTCTGTTGGGAAGATCTGGAAAAAAACATTCATGCAGATGGAGATTTAAAAAGATTTTACATTTTGGTGGCAGTGTCAATTTCAAGAAGGTTGTGAATAAATCATTCTTAAAGTTTATCCATTATATATTCTCGTGGTTTCCTGTGTCTTTGATGCTTTGACAGTTATGCATCCATTTGGAAGGGCTGCCTGACTCTTTACACTGGCAGAGGTGGAGATCTACAGAAGATTGGAGAGTGAGTAACCAGTCACATTTCTGTTCATTTATACTTATGTACTTGTGGCTGTGTTCCCTCACACCAGCCACCACCCTCTATGCAAATCAGTCATCAGGGTGTCACTGTTTATCAGTGTGTGTGTATGTGCAAACCCAGTAAATTTTAGCGGCGTATTACTTTAGTAGTGTTTTGTCTCACAGGTTCTGCATGGTGTATTCTGAAGTGCCCAACTTTAGTGAACCAAACCTGGAGCTTCTAGCCCAGGCAAACCAGCAAAACAAATCTGTGAGTTACACCCCCCCCCCCCCCCCCCCCCCAAGTACTTGTGAAATATGGGCACCTATGTTGTCATTGAGTGTAAATAACATTTTCATACCCCCAGCAAACAAACGCTTTGGGGTTTATCTTGTCAATCTACAGTATCAGTAAGTTTTGCAAGTGCAACTCTTCCTAAACTGAAATGTTACAATGATAGCAAACCGGGGTGAAGATGTGCAGGACATGCTGACTTATAGTGTAAAGAGCTTTTTTCTTTGTGCTGTTATTGTTGGCCTGAGTGTCATCACTCCTAGCAGGATGTTAACATTGTAATGGCTTAAAGTGATTGTTTTACTACTAATAGGGCAAACCGGACCAGAACCAGAGGGGAAACTCTCCACCCAATCAGAATTCAGGTACACCTGCCCCACCAGGTATGTTGGTGTGTTTATTTTTTCCTGTCTCTGAATAAGCATCCACAAAGCCATTTCTTTGTCATTAGAAAATTGCAAGGTTGTGTTCACTACAATAGTAATATAGTAGGCTTGAGGGCCTGATAGAACACCACTGAATCTTCACTGGTCTGGCTAAAGGCCCAGTGTCCATATATATATATATATATATATATATATATATATATATATATATTTTTTTTTTTTCTGTGTGCTTTTACACCACAAAAAAAAACCATTGATCGTGGGTCCTATTGTCTCAATTTCATATGATCATAAATACAATAATTTGCTTTCTTAAGCATTTACAAACAAGGATTTGAACCAGTTGGTGACATGAGAGCCAAAAACGTATATTTTGCTGTGAACGAAAACATTCCAGAAACTGTTTTTTTTATGTTCCCAAACAGAACTGTTTATTTAAAATCATAACCGGTTAATAGTTATTTTGTTCTTGAAAATGTATCCATTTACAATGACATGGTGAGGTCATGAGACTACGTTAATGCTCCACACCCAAACAGTTGGTGGCGGTAATGCACCGTTTATGTTTGCAAACCGCCAATAAACTCGACAGAAGAAGACTCTTGAGATTCATTTCCGCCTGTCGTTTATTTTGGTTGTTGTTGGCAGGACAAAATGCTGGTGTCCCATTTGAAGCTGAGAAAAGCACCAGGAGCAGACAAACATTGATAGATGGTTTTTTTGGGGGGTTTTTTTTTTGGTGGATCAAATGGGATTTATTTTTGTCATGATCAGAACACTGAAGATGCAGGGTTTCCCAAAAAAAAAGTGCCACAGTCATTGTGGCACTTGCAATGACTCATCTGAATTTTGCTCTCTTCCCCCACCCCCCAGACATCAAGATATATGTGAGGAATTTCTTTTGATGTAGTTTGAGAGTCATCCAATGAGGATGGCAGTTGCAATCGAGCAAAAAGGGAAATTGGTGGAATTCTACTTTGAGAACAAATCGAAATCAAATCACGCAAACCTAATGACAATATCAGTGTCATTTTGCAGTTAGAAAAGATCCAGACAGACAATATGGAGGATTGTAAAGAAGTTTCAAACTGATATTGAAACTTTGCAATCAGGTTGATGAATGTCAGTCTGACCCACTGGTGGCACATATGGCGCACATCTTGTGATGCTAAAACTCTTATAACTGAGATGAAATTGGAAATGATCACAGATAAAATTCTCAGAGAGATGCTTCAAGATGACAGATATCAGTATCCAAAAAGTGTATAGATTTTCTAGGCTTTATTGTTGTGGAGTTTGGGGGGGGGAGCAGCCTGTACTTCAGGTGGCTGAATGCTGCCAGGAATATATTTCAACAAGAATTATTTTTTCTTGTTGACGGGGGGGAAAAAAAAGCACTGGAGTTCTCTGGTTCAGGCTGAGCAACACCAAAGCAAGACAAACACTGGGCGAGTTCTTATAAAAACGCTGTTTTTTTTTTTGTCAGTAATTTCTACCATAAGGATTAAAAGATTTCCCAGACGTCTTCAAAACAATGTCTTATCATCCGCTGTGTTAAGAGTTGTGTGAAATGACGTAACAGGTCAGATTAACACTTTATATTTACTTAGTGTGTGAGAATGCTTTTAATATTTGAAACTGTCAGAACTGTATGAATGGTCACGTGAGGGCTGGAGATTAGCTGCTGAGCCAGCAAGAGGGCAGACACCACAGGCTTCTAGGCAGCGAGCAAGATGACAGCTGTGCCTTTATAAAAAAAAAAAGACAAACACTCTGCTTCACTTAAATATACAATAAGTCTATTTAAGGAGAACAGTGCCGACCCTTTCTCTGAAAAGGTTTTACTTTACTCAATGTCACACTTCTGCTGCAGAACACTGTATTGTCTTCTGTTTTTCATGGGAGCATTACAGCACCACATACAGGTCTGACCTGTACAGTGTTTTCAGTGTCCCACAGCTGACATGGAACGTTATTAACCAGTTTAGAAATTATATATATATATATATATATATATATTTTTGTTGTTGTTGTTCCATCCAATTTTGGGGTGGAACCCAAAACTGGAAACGTTAAAATACTTTACTGTTTTGTAACAAGTGAGTTGGCAAAAAATTCTGGTTCAAAGCCCTTATTAATGAAAAACAAAATCCCCCCATGCTAATGGGTTCTTGGAATCAACTGTTTATATTTTAGTCCTTTAAAATGCTGAGAATATTGTATTATTGTAAGAACAGTTGGCATCTGTTGTAAAGACTTGTGTGAGGACTAATCTCTACTATTTCTTAGGTAACGGTGCCATGCAGCCATTTGCCAACAACAGCAATCCTCCATCCAGTGCACCGCGTGATGCTGGTTTTGGGAATGCCGGGCGACCCAATGGGAGGGCACCTGGCAATGGTGCACCCCCGGCTACTGTCGCTGGACCGCCAGCATCCACAAAGTCCTCAGTTACCATTAGCAATGGCAGGGACCCTCGGCGTGCCAAAAGATGAAATTGGGGTTTTGGAGGGGGTCTTGTGGTGTGCTTATAACCACCCACTCCCCCCTCCCTATTTTTTTTTTAAACCTCTTCCTCTTTCAACCTTTTTTGACATTCAGTTAAATAAATCTTAGTTGAATTGCGAAACTTCTAAGCTGTGGTTTCTTGTCTGGCAGATAGATGAGCCCAGGGAACTGACTTTAGTAAACCCCGACCACTTCACACTGTATGACAGGTGGGGGGAGTGATTTAGAATGTATAGAAACGGTCTCAAAGCTCTGCATATGAGAGCACAATTTAAAGCAGTTTGGCATCGACACAAACTAAACATACAGTTTGCCGTCTGCACTAACTTAATTTGTGACGTAAGTGTAGGTGGCTACAGATCAGTTGTAGTCCTTCACTTATAAAGCTGTGGTTGCTTCCACAGTTCATGTGTGCTTCTTGTTATATTTAAGATTTTTTTTTATATATTTTCTTCACCACATACTCATTGTCAATGAAATTGGAGAATGGTGCCACCGTGGAAGTTAAAAAAAAAAAAAAAAAACCTGCGTTGCCATTCAGACGTATTGTGTTCCATATGGCTGGTTCCCAGGCTCACTGTCAATCTGCCAGACAGCCACAGTGCAAGTTTTACACCCACTAAAATATTGTTGACAGTGTGATTGAGATCCAACACTTGACGCTGTGGTCAGCGACCCTGCTCCTCTCCATGTGTTCTATTCCTGCTAAACTTAAAGCTGCTCAGCCATTCCAAAGCCGCCGGCCATCAGACTTGTGGACGGAGAAGAGTGGTGGAGGAGCGGCCGGCCTTTTCAGTCTCTACAAGCGTTCTCTAAATCTCACTGCACACTGCCAGTTGTGTGCCAGTGTTACACCCCCCCCCCCCCCCCCGTGTGCCCCGACACTCCTTCCCGACTGTTATTCAAACTGAACAGCCTACTTGAACACTTGATGCACTTTTTTCTTATTTATGGCAGATGAACATGGCTGTCATCTAAAGATCAGGACATTAGTTCCTGCTCTTTATGGCAAAAGGCCTTATGTGGGTGGAAATTTGCTTTTAGACTGAATGCACAACAACGTTCTGTAAGGATCTTCCTTCTCAACAGAGCTGTATGTGAAGTGACTGGAGGGAAAGCTGTTAACAGTTTTAACCGTGTAGGTACTGTAGTTTAGTATTAAAAATGACATGTTTTATTGCCATCAACTCGACTTTTATATTGAGGGGAACAGCTCAGCAAATACCTCCCCACCCCCTTCCCTTCAGATACATTTGGGTTTTCGTGTTGCTTGGTTGACAAAAAGCAGCCCTTGAGACTTTTAAATTTGGTGGCAAGCAAATGTTTTATCTGGTGCATTTTTTTTTTTTTAAAAAGTGAAATTTATTCCACACAATGGTTACAAGCACTCAGCTGTCACCACAATACACCCACCCTCTATTAACACACTGCCAGATTTCAAGAAAATATTTGGCTCCTTGGTATTTCATACATTTTTGTTAATGCCATTTCTAATGCAGTAACTACAAAAAAAAATTTCTCAACTCATCCTTAAACTCAGACTCTAAGCAAATGTTTACATCTTGATATAAATGAATTTAAAATATGGGAGCCATGATGATGGGGTGAGTAAGTAATGGATCCTTTTGGTATAATACCTGTAAATCAGTTTTATTGCCAATTTTCTTCAGACAAGTCAAGGGATGGATACATGAACATTTCCAAATCACTGAATATATTTTGGACTTTACTTTATGAAGAAATTCAAACAGTATGACACTCAGGTAAATCTGTATGGAGCAGACAGTTCTCAAAAACTGACTGCAAGAAGGAAAACAGAAAAGACACCCAGACAAACCAGAGGTTGTAGGCTTCTGTGACTGCCATTGAAGAAATCATGCATCGTGCATGTTTTGTATCACTACTTCTGCAGCTTCCTTTTCCAGAAGGTACATCTGAGATGCAAGCCTAGATTTGATGTTTTGGTAAAACACAATCCTCCTCTACCACTTCGTCATGAAGCTGTATAACGGGATAGAAAATGCAAAACACGTACAATTTCTCCAATCACAGCCAGAGAAGCCTATAACTCCTGGGTTGTCTGGGTTTGAGAATTGTCTACTCCAAGACATATTAAGTAACTTGGAAATGTTCATGTATCCATCCCCTGACTTGTCTGAAGAAAACTGCCAATAACTGATTATTGACAAGTATTATACCAAAGTGTTCCATTATTCATGCACCCATCATCTTGGCTTTCATATTTTTATATATATACGTATATAGTTTTTATTTTTTTGTATTTGAAATGGCATATACAAATTAAAATGCATGACACACCATGGGGCAAAATACTTTGGGACTGAACTGTACATATAGCCTGTGGCTTAATGTGTTGGACGCGCCATGATGCAATGAAAACAAACCTGCTGTAAACTGCCCACTCCAGCTACTCTGCAGGTAAAACATTTGAGGAAACCTGGTTGGAAGTTGAGATTAACTGGCTGGCACCTTAAACCAACACCACCAATCTCAAAAGTTCCTCGATAAGCACCAACATGCCAGAGCCAGTCTCCACATCATCGAGTAGAAAGATGCAGCAATCACAACAGGAATGTCATGCACAAAAAAAAAATGCATTTTGATGAGAAGTAGTGCTCTCCTGTAGGATCAAACAAAAGGGGCAAAGGTGATTGAGAACATTTAGAAAGGGTGTACCAAAATACGTAGGAGCAGGTTCATTGACCTTGAGCTCTGTCAATGCAGAGGTTTTACAGGCCCCAACACTCAGGTATGTGAAATAAATTGATAAAAGAACAGGTTTGTGTAATGTCAAACCTGGGTATATACACAGATGAAAAGAGTTGAGTTTATACCGCCATCTAGTGTCAAAGTAAGGTGCTGTGCTTTGAGAAGGTGCTCAAGCTTAAAATTACCACGTTTAAAAGTGAACCACATAAGCTCGTATATCTGCTCTCGTGTGGCCTGTTGGGATCAACATTTTTTTATCATGAATACATTGGTAATTTTGATAGTTTAATTGCAAAAAAAATTTATTTTTTTTATTTGGTGCCACAGTTTGAAGTAATGTGTTAAAAAATGTCCTTATGTCTTCATATCCTTTGTTGCACCAAGTGTGTAAACATGTCTCGGTGTTCACATTGCACCATTTCACTTTTGACATGCTTGTGGGTTTTTTTGGGGGGGGGGGGGGGGCACCTCTGCAGCAGACACTTTACACACAGCTGGGTCTGAGCAGAAGGCAGCATCCTCATTAGAGATGAGCGAGATTATTTAAAGAGCAGTTTCGTCTGTGTCTCACTATAGAAACTATTTCACAACAGCACCACAACTCGGTGTGTTTAAAATACATTCCATTCACACACACACACTGAAATTCAGTTCTTGTGACAGTGGAAGTTGAAACATCTGAGAAGTGCGCCAGGAAATGTGCTGCTCTAGACTTGTGTCAACACAGATGCATGTCATGAGCTGGGGACTTCCTTTCGACAATTACTTTTAAAAGGGCTTCATGTGTTCCCCTGTTTGAAATTTGAGTGTTTAGTTTTCACATACTTTAGGGCCCAGACAGTGACAGGATAAAACCTCTGAAGCTCATGTTAGGTTTTGAATAAATATCTCTGTACAATCTGTAGTGTTTTTTTGTTTGTTTTGTTTTTTGTTTTTTTACTTTGTTTTGATTTTGTAGTCATTGTGACGGGGCGTCTCATGACAGTCATGTTTCAGCTTGAGGCTGTTTATAAGCAAGCAGTGCGGTTTACCAGAAAGCAAACAAGGGATAAGACTACTCAGCAGTAAAAAAAAAAAGAAAGAAAAAACAACCGTTAAGTGAATCTCACAGCCTCAAAATAACCAAATTACAATACATACATTAGGAAACCTGCAAGATTAATTGAAAAGTGAGGTATCGATGTGCATGTCAATGAAACGTGTGGTTTTGTTTTGTTTTGTTTTTAAGAGCAGCAGTCCAGCTGACCTGAACACCAGCTGGGTTTTCCAGTGACATTATTAGAAATTATGACATTTGGTTGCTTTTGATATCAGTTTGAATACAGTAGAATAGTTGTTTGTTTAAAAAAAAAAAACAGAACAGAAGCTTTTTTTTGTTTGTTAATCATAATGAAAGCTGTTATATTCTACCATAAGGCTGTAGTGGATTTTTTCCAGGGTCAGGTATGAAAATATATGAATATTAGCAAACTATGGTTGGGGTTAGGGGAGGGCTGTTGAGACAAAAGTTTGTTCCTTTTCTCCTCCTGACATAATCGTGCCTTCACCACAGAAGATGCAAGATGACCGGTGAGGACTGTCATCCTTAATGACCACAAAAAGAAATCAAATGTCCTGTAGTTAGAGCAATCAGAATGTGGTTCTTTAAAAGGAACTTTATATAGAAATGTTACATTTGCTTCCCCATTAACCAAAAAAAAAAAGCTTTGTAGGGACTGATTAAGTTAATTAGATGAAATAAATATGGCACTCAATTTCTTGAAAATCACCATGGTTGACATTAATTCATATAATGGAAATCAATGTAGCCTGCTTTATCATTAATTTTCTATAATCACTTATTCAATTACAGTGAGCTGGACCTATTCCAGCAGTCTGCTTCATCATTTTGTTTCAGATATTTTTCTTTTAAATAATGATGATGGGATAGTCTAATTCATTTGGAAGTGAATTTTGTTCCCATCTGATTTTTTTTTTATTCTCCAGTTGGAGCTGCACAATATCTATATTGGTAGTGATAACGTCTTTATCACTTCAGAACACTATTCTGTGTAAAGGTTTGGTGAACTTTTAAGATGTGCCTTAAAATAAATCCAAAAAAGGGAAAGCTGTTAAATGTCTAATATTTATCGATGAATGCCAGTAAGTAAAATGTGTGACAGCTTTCACTCTTAGACATATACACTTGAAGTTGGTAATTTATAAGAAATTTTGTTCAAATCTGGCTTGTCCATTATTTAGTTATTAGTGATCACTGGTAACTACTACTGTGTTCTGTATCAGACAACACACCTAGAATGCCAGGACGCTTGAAACTTTTTAAAGTGCTACCTTTTTTTATGTAAATTGCTTTTGGAATATTTTCATCTGTTTTGTGTAACTGACTAAACATATATATTTTTCTTCACAGAATCAAACACATCATCTTTTATCTTTGACTTTGATGAAATCTACGAAGAACTGAATTTACTTATAATGACTCAGATTTGAATTGACCCTGCAACCAACCATGCAACAGTGTTGGCCATCTCAAACACAGTGGCGATTATCGTCATGTCCTTCTACGTCCTCATCTTTGTATTGGCGATTCCTGGGAACCTGGTGGTGGGGCTGGTGATCGCCGTAGCAAGCAGAGACGGCGACCTCCGACCTCTACCTCTTCCACCTGGCAGTGGCTGAACATCCTGCTGGCCGTTACACTTCCTTTCTGGGCCACCTCTGTTATGCAGGGCTGGGTGTTTGGAGACGCCATGTGTAAAATAGTCAGCGTTCTCCAAGAGCTGAGTTTCTACTCGAGCATTCTCTTCCTGACCTGCATCAGCGTGGACCGCTACTTGGTGATTGTTCGTCAATGGAAGCACGCAGCGCAAACCGCAGGTGATCAGCTGGGGAGTTTGTGCTGCCGTCTGGATTGCCGGCGCCCTCCTGTCCCTGCCGGGGCTCTTTAATTCCTCCTTTTCCTCGTCAAAACTCCAGTCACGTGGTGTGTGCTGAATTTTACGACCCCGGCAGTGCTGACGAGTTGGCCGCCTGGCCACCAGAATTCTTCGCCACACCTTAGGTTTCACCATCCCCTTGGTTATCATGCTGGTGTGTTACGGGGTCACCATCCAGCGCCTCCTTCACACCCGCGGAGGTTTTCAGCGTCAAAGAGCAATGAGAGGTGATTGGTGGCCGTGGTTGCGGCCTTCTTGCTTTGCTGGATGCCGGACCATGTGGCGGTGATGGCCGATACCTTTGTTCAGAGCCAAGATTGTGAAGTACAATTGTCCATCGAGGATAGCGGTGGATCAGGCCATGTCTTCACCCAGAGTCTGGGCCTGCTGCACAGCTTGCGTCAACCCAGTGCTGTACGCGTTCGTGGGAGCAAAGTTCAGGAACAGGCTGCTGCAGGAACTGAGGAAGATGGGTGTGCTGGAGAAAATGTCAGTGTATAGATCCAGCATGTCTTCAGTGTCCTCAGAAATCACATCCACATTCATGTGAGAGCACCAAAACTGTAAAATCTGTGTCCATTCATTATCATTATTATTTCTACTACTGTGCATATTTTGCTTTTTTATTGATATAATGTAGTCCATTCCCATATGTAGAAATGAACCCCCCCGAGAATTCTGCAGATTTTTTTATGCCTGATTTTTTTCTGATCTGGATATCAACGTTATGTATTTTCTTTTCATTGATAATAAGCAACAAGCACTAACTGTTACACAGCTATTATCACACACCCTCAAGCTTCAATTTCCTCTGCCAGAGTAATCTCTTAAGTGATGAAAGGGGAAACTGCTAGATAAACTTTTCCCATGGGGTTGAGAATTTTTGCTCCTGGTCCTATCCTCCTCTGATAAACAGATTAGTAGGCTTGTAAATACTCATGTAGACACACAATTACACTTGTCTGGTTTGTAAAAACATGTATGTATAAGCTGAGAAAAAAAGGGAGCTTCTCCTTCCTGGTTGCAAATACTGTAAAGGTGCACATATTCGCGTGGGATTTATTATGCGAATTTCGTGAGTTAAACAAGGTCCGCCAAATAAAATACCGCTATTTAATACATAACGTACATATACGTACATATGCATAATGTAAACGCGAATATTAATACCGCTAAATACGAGGTCTGTTAGAAAACTCATCCGACCTTTTTATTTTTGCAAAAATTATATGGATTTGAAGCACGTTGATTGCATCAGCCAAGCTTGAACCTCGTGTGCATGCGTGAGTTTTTTCACGCCTGTCGGTTGCGTCATTCGCACTTTCTGGATTGTGTCCTCTGCAGACCTCAGTGTCCAGAACTAAATAACGAGGAGGATGTTTCACCATTTGTTAAATTATCTGTTCTTCTCTGCAGACTTGTTATTGATTTAGTTCATTTTATGTCACCCCTTTGTCTAACAGTTTACAACTATTATATGAAATTACACAGGGTTTTTTTGTTGTTGTTGTTTGCTTGTTTTTTAGTTGGGTATGTTGAGCATCATTGATGAAAATTAATTGTTGAGGTTTTTCCAGTGTTTAATGGAACAGTAAGTTTTTGTGATTTTTATTATACTACATCGTTAGTTATTTCAACTTCAATACATTTTCTCTCAGGTATGGGGCTCATGTTCAGCACTATCTTCTGGCTAAACAAGTGGGTGAAATGGTGCACACTGGATTGTGCGTTTGTCCCAGATGATACCTAGTGGTCGAAACAGATTGATGTACTGGTTTCTTATACTCAGGTAATAAATACATGCATATATTTTTCCTACATGGTGGTATGCCTTTGTTTGGTTGTTTTGTTGTTGTTGTTTGTTTGTTTTGTTTTTCTGGGGGTCAACAGTGACTTGATTTTGGCTATAAAGTAATTTTCACATGAAGACATAACAGTCATGGAAATGTGATATGTGTTTCTGTTGTGTGTCAGATTTTTGTTCTTTTAAACCATAACAATTGCTAATTAAGCCCAGCCACAGATTTATTATACATTTAAAACTGTATAAAAAACTTTGATTTAGCCTTCAAAGCCCCAGAAGGTTTTCACAGACATCATTTTGGCCTGACAGCTTGTTTGAGACCTATATGCAACAGAAACCCCTCCAAAAGGACACAACCTTACCTAGTTTGATATATATATATATATACACACACACACACTTTGAATCATACTCAGTGATCATGTGCCATTTTTTCCCAAAGTTTCAAAGATTGCACAATTAATTAAGTTAATTTTACAACAAAATACTTTGTAATTGTCAAAAACAGTGAAGGTTTTTTGTTTGGTGGTGTGGTTTTCTTGTTCCTCTTGTATTTCTGAGTGCCTCAAAAATTTGCCTTCGGTTCACGTCACAATTATATATATATATATATATATATATATATATTATATTACAACACACTGCTGTATAAACATCATATGCATCAGCTATGATACAAAGCTAAAGCAAAGAATCACGAATCTTGGAACTATATGTAGACTTTGGGCAAAACTATAGACATGTACCCTGGAAAATGTAGTGAATGAATTAATAGTCTCCAGTTGTTATACGACAACACAAGAACATAAATGTTGTCAGATTGTAAGTTAATTAGAATGGAATATAATAAGACTAAATGATAAACATTACTTTGGTGCAACAGAAGACTTACTACTTCTGTTGCAGAAGACTAAGCCATAAGCGCCTGACTGCCATAACATGTCCGATGACTCCCCAGGATGGGCACCAGTACAACACAGGTTACTGCCTCCAGCTGAGTCTAGTACCCATCTACAGCTGGGTGAGCTGAGACAAAGTAAATTCAGACATTAAGTTTCTTGTCAATGGACACAGACTGGAAGCAATGAGTCGGATTGAAACCCAGATCTACCGTTGGCATAAATATGAGCTTAACATTCATATCTGATGGATTTAAGACTTACTGTAGATGACAATAGAATTTAACAAATTCACTTTGCATATTTGTTATAAAAGTGTTCATATGTTGAAAATTTGTGTCAAAAGTTTTATTTAAATTGAAAGGAATTGTACAGCTTTTCAACAAGGTACAACCCAAGTCCAATGAGGTTGGGACGTTGTGTAAATGTAAATAAAAACAGAATACAATGATTTGCAAATCCTCTTCAGCCTATACTCAATTGAATACACCACAAACACAAGATTATTAATGTTCAAGACTGATAAACTTTATTTGTTTTTGTGCAAATATTCGCTCATTTTGGAATGGATGCTTGCAACATTTCAAAAAGCTGGGACAGTGGTATATGTTTACCACTGTGTTACATCACCTTTCCTTCTAAAATCAAATCATTTATTTATATAGCACCAAATCACAACAGTTTGCCCCAAGGTGCTTTTATTGCAGGCAAAAGCCATACTAATAATACAGAAAAACCCCAACGTCAAAACGACCCCCTATGAGCAAGCACTTGCGACAGTGGGAAGAAAAACTCCCTTTTAACAGAAGAAACCTCCAGCAGAACCAGGCTCAGGGAGGGGCAGTCTTCTGCTGGGACTGGTTGGGGCTGAGGGGAGAGAATCAGGAAAAAGACATGCTGTGGAGGGGAGCAGACATCAATCACTAATGATTAAATGGAGAGTGGTGCATACAGAGCAAAAAGAGAAAGAAACACTCAGTGCATCATGGGAACCCCCCAGCAGTCTAAGTCTATAGCAGTGAAGCAGCAGGACCTTCATAGCCGGGACGACGGTGGTGGATTGAACCCACGCGGCTCGCACCAAAAGACCATTCCTCTACCAGGTCAGCCAAAGGGGAACTCCCCGTTAGCCAAGCTAGCGGGAACATCTTTTCAATTGGGACCCGGGACTTTCATCCCACTACACATCTCCCCACCATTTTTGACTTCGTCCCGAAGTCACAGGTGCATGTTAGCATACTCTGTGATCCACATCCTGTTCGTGATGCCAGATTGAAGCAGCAGGACCTTCGTGACCGGGATGACGGTGGGGGATCGAACCCACGCGGCTCGCACCAAAAGACCGTTCCTCTACCAGGTCAGCGAAAGGGGAACTCCCCGTTAGCCAAGCTAGCGGGAACGTCTTTTCAATTGGGACCCGGGACTTTCATCCCGCTACAGCAGCAACACTCTAACAACACTCAATAAGTGTTTGGGAACTGAGGACACTAATTGTTGAAGCTTCTTTCCCATTCTTGCTTGATGTACGACTTCATTTGTTCAACAGTCCGGGGTCTCCATTGTCGTATTTTGCGCTTCATAATGCACCACACATTTTCAATGGGCGACAGGTCTGGACTGCAGGCAGGTCAGTTGTTGAGGATAACACCCTTTTTTCCGTCCTGAAGGACCGGGAAGTGTTCCTCGCATGTCATGAATCGTGAGCGACACAAAAACTCAGAATTAAATTTGTTATTATCCAAACCTTAACAGGGTTTATTGAAGAATACAGCAGAACAGATCAGCTGATTTATCATCATCACCAAGCGCAGGGTGGGTCGATGCAACACACTTTATTACCAACAACGATACCAACAGTTGTGTGTTCAGCAAAGAACATATAGTCTTATACAGTTCAGTTAACAAATTCACCTTTGCACCTTTCCCCGCATATCATGGTGACCACACACTGGAAGTGGTGGAGGACTTCACCTACCTGGCTCCACCATACCAGTAACCTCTCACTGGACACTGAGCTGAACACTCGCATCGGCAAAGCAGCAACAGCAACGGCCCGCCTGACAAAGAGAGTGTGGAACAACACCATAGCTGACCACTAACACCAAGATGAGAGTGTATCAGGCCTGCGTTCTGGGTACGCTCCTCTGCAGCAGTGAGCATGGACCCTGTACTCACGCCAAGAGGCAGACTGAATGCCTTCCACCTGCGCAGTATCAGAAAGATTCTGGGCATCACCTGGCAGGGCCGTGTCCCTAACAAGGCGTGCTTGCCAGAGCAAAATCCCAAGCATGTTTGCCCCTCCTTTCCCTGAGCATCTATGTGGGCTCGTAACGTCGTATGCATGCAGGATGGCCGAATTCCAAAAGACATTCTATATGGTGAGCTAGCTACTGGCACAAGACCAACCGGCAGACTGTTTCTCAGGTTCACGGAGTCTGTAAGAGAGACCTGAAACTCAGCACATCTGCAACAAAAGACGGGGAAAGTTGATGATGCTCAAAGAACACCTAATTGGAAACAGGTGAGTGTCATGATTGGATATAACAGGAGCACCCCAAAAGTCTCAGCCATTCACAGGCAAAGATGGGGTGAGGATCACCACTTTGTGAACTGCATGAAAAAAAACAATAGTCCAACAGTTTAAATACAATGTTTCTCAACATTCAATTGCAAGAAATTTAGAGATTCCATCATCTACAGTCCATAATATAATCAGAGGATTCAGACAATCTAGAGAACTTTCTACACATAAGCAGCAAGGCCGAAAACCAACCATTGAATGCCCGTGACCTTCGATCCCTCAGGCGGCACGGCATTAAAAACCGACATCATTGTGTAAAGGATCTTACCGCGTGGCTCAGAAAACACTTCAGAAAACCATTGTCATGTTAACACAGTTTGTCGCTACATCTACAAGTGCAAGTTAAAACTCTACCATGCAAAGTGAAGCCATACATCAACAACATCCAGAAACGTGCCGACTTCTCTGGACCGAGCTCTTTTGAAATAGACAGATGCAAAGTGAAAAGTGTGTTGGGTCTGATGAGTCCAAATTTCAAATTGTTTTCAAATTTCAAATTGTGGTCTTCTCTGCCTGAATATGTTTGGATGAATTAAAAGTAAGGCAACTATATCACTTTTGTAGACAACAACTGTGTGTATCCATTTCTCTGACTTGATTAGCTCAAACAGAAGGAATGGGTGTAAATCTGACTTTTCACATCCCTAGTTGTGCACATAATTAATCGTATGTATCAAAAATTTGGTTTTAGTAGTGTAGCATCTTGAAGCACAGAAATAGAATTATAGGACTCTGGGGATAATTTAGCATGAGGTTTCAGAAATATTTAAATAATTGATTTTCCACAATATGTCCCCTTTAATAACAAAGAAAACATGCTTAACATAATATTAGTGTGGTAATGCTTTACATTTAGTACATATTAATGTACATTAGTTAATGCAGGAATAAGTATTAACTGACAGTGACTTAAGCGTTAACTAATGTTTAGTAATCCATTTTAATAGTGTTCATTTTTTTTTTAAAATCAAGTAATGAATAAATTCACTTAGTTAACATGGGCACCTTAGCAAATGATTATACAGTTTAAGTCTCAATTGTGATGTTAATCTTTGTTACTGCATTAATTGATGCACACATATTGTAAGTGTTACAGTTTCCCACACACACAAACACAGCTCTGTAACGTCGACCAGATGGAAGGAGTTTAAACAGTGTGTGTCCAGGTGTGAAGAGTCTGTAGAGATGTTCCTGGTCCTGGGCCGCCGGTATAAGTCCTGAATGGAGGCCAGGCTGGCTGCAATGATTTTTTTCTGCAGACCTGACAGTTTGTTGAAGTCTGTGTCTGTCATGTTTGGAGGCAGAAGGAAACCAAACAGAGATGGAGATGCATAGGACAGACTGGATGATGGAGTATAGAAGATGATGGGGCAGGTGAACTTCCTGAGCTGTCTGAGGAAGTACATTCTCTGCCGTGCCTTTTTTCGGATGGAGTCTATGTGGGAGGTCCACTTCAGATCCCGTGAGATGGTGGATCCCAGGAACCAGAAATTGTCCAGAGTAGACAGTGTTGTTGAGGATGGTTGTTGTGTGTGTGGGGGGGGGGGGGGGGGGGGGGGTCCTGAAGTTCCACCGTTATTTCCACAGTCTTGAGCAGTTTCAGCTCCAGGTGTTCTGAGCACACCAGAGGACCAACTGTTTCCTGTTTGTATGAGGCCTCATCACCATCCTGGATGAGTCCAATGATGGTGGTGTCCTCCACAAACCTCAGGAGTTTAACAGAGGGGGTACCTGAGGTGCAGTCGTTAGTATAGCGGGAGAAAAGAGCAGTGGGGAGGGCACACAACCTTGAGGGCTACCAGTACTGATTGTCCGTGTGCTGGATGTGGTGGTCCCCAGCCTCACCTGCTGTGTCCTGTCTGTCAAGAAGTTGGAGGCCCATGATATGAGATTGTTGTGCTTACTCTGCTGATAGTCAGAGATAGCCCAAAATACAGGCAGCAAAACACAAGGAGTAAGTAAGGAAGTCTGTTTTATTTACATACAGTAGTGTTCAGAATAATAGTAGTGCTATGTGACTAAAAAGATGAATCCAGGTTTTGAGTATATTTCTTATTGTTACATGGGAAACAAGGTACCAGTAGATTCAGTAGATTCTCACAAATCCAACAAGACCAAGCATTCATGATATGCACACTCTTAAGGCTAGAAATTGGGCTATTAGTAAAAAAAAAAAAAGTAGAAAAGGGGGTGTTCATAATAATAGTAGCATCTGCTGTTGACGCTACAAACTCAAAACTATCATGTTCAAACTGCTTTTTTAGCAATCCTGTGAATCACTAAACTAGTATTTAGGAGAAACATGCCCATATCATGATGCTTGCACCACCATGCTTCACTTGAACTGTGGCTTGAATCAGAGTTTGGGGGTCGTATCACAAACTGTCTGCGGCCCTTGGACCAAACAGAACAATTTTACTCTCATCAGTCCACAAAATATTCCTCCATTTCTCTTTAGGCCAGTTGATGTGTTCTTTGGCAAATTGTAACCTCTTCTGCACGTCTTTTATTTAACAGAGGGACTTTGCGGGGGATTCTTGCAAATAAATTAGCTTCACACAGGCGTCTTCTAACTGTCACAGCACTTACAGGTAACTCCAGACTGTCTTTGATCATCCTGGAGCTGATCAATGGGTGAGCCTTTGTCATTCTGGTTATTCTTCTATCCATTTTGATGGTTGTTTTCTGTTTTCTTCCACACGTCTCTGGTTTTTTTTGTCCATTTTAAAGCATTGGAGATCATTGTAGATGAACAGCCTATAATTTTTTGCACCTGCGTATAAGTTTTCCCCTCTACAATTAACTTTTTAATCAAACTACGCTGTTCTTCTGAACAATGTCTTGAACGTCCCATTTTCCTCAGGCTTTCAAACAGAAAAGCATGTTCAACAGGTGCTGGCTTCATCCTTAAATAGGGGACACCTGATTCACACCTGTTTGTTCCACAAAATTGATGAACTCACTGACTGAATGCCACACTACTATTATTGTGAACACCCCCTTTTCTACTTTTTTTTTTCTAATAGCCCAATTTCATAGCCTTAAGAGTGTGCATATCATGAATGCTTGGTCTTGTTGGATTTGTGAGAATCTACTGACCTTGTTTCCCATGTAACAATAAGAAATATACTCAAAACCTGGATTAATCTTTTTAGTCACATAGCACTACTGTTATTCTGAACACTACTGTAAGTGTCCAACGTGATAATCCACCCAAACAGTACAAAAAAAACCGAAGCCCACACGTCCTGAGCAACAGGCGTCATCAAAATGCACACGAACAGGAAAAACACGCAGGGAACAACAATTCAGGAACAGTAAAGTACTCATAGATTTAAAGCGCAGAGATCAGCGGAGGTACACAATGAACCGGTAAAAGTCACAAGGACGTGATTAAATAGACGCATAAAGTGACCGCAGCTGTGTCACAATCAAGGGGCCGAACTGAAGAGAGGCACGTGAAAGAACGTAACACAGGGTGATAATAACCGGTGCAAGACTAAATAATCATCCTCATAAAAATAATAACGTGGACAATAAATGAAAGCCAGACATTAAAATATGATAACCAGCAAACAGATAATAAAACATGTGACAAAAAAAAGACAAAACATAAAGAGAACATAAGGTGACTAAATACAATGACCATCATAAAATAAAAAGCAAAATATACCCTGGTTAAATGAGACCTTGAGGCAAATGATGAAAATTAGAGATATGGCGTTAAAAATTTTCTTTAAAATCAGGCCGGAATACAGATCACATAGTATTTAAAGGGATGAAGAACAAAGTAACATCAGAACTCAGGAAAGCTAAAGCGAATTTTTTTTCTAAATAAAATAAAGAAGCAAAAGGCCCTTATGGGAAACACTCAATAAATTGATGGGCAAAGATCATCAGAAATGTGAAATTACACAAACTAAATGTTGTAATGAAATTTTTAATGATAGCGTAAGTATTGCAAATAATTTTAACACATATTTTATCAATTCTATATATGAACTTAGCCAAAAATTCACTCCAGTGTATCCCAAAAAAAAGACTAATAACAGATTACCAAAAATTGAACCTATGCTTAACTAATGAATTTCAGGTAAAAAAAAAAATTTTGGTTTCTCTGACAAATTCAAAAAGTAAAGACATCTATGGAATAGACTCTGCGCTCATTAAAAAAAATTCTGAATACTTAATCAAACCACTAACAAGGTTAACAAATCTTTCAATTGAACAAAATTCTTTCCCAGATAAAATGAAAATTGCAGCAATAATTCCTATACACAAATCTGGTAATAAACAAGAAATGGAAAATTATAGACCGATTAGCATTCTTCCAATATTCTCCAAAATCATAGAAAAGGTAGTGTCCAGGCAAATAATTGACCATCTAGAATCAAATGCGTTGTTACATCCTATGCAGTTTGGTTTTAGAAAGTACCATTCTACAGATACAGCCTATAGCTATCTCTTGGAAAACATAAAATCAAATTTAGACAAAGGAGGAGTTGTTGGAGCAATTTTCTTAGACTTACGCAGAGCGTTCGATACCGTAAATCATGAACTTCTCTATTCAAAATTACAAAGATTGAATCTATCAGAAAACAGAATAAGTTGGTTAAATCTTATTTATCAGGGCGAAATCAATGTGTCAGAATAATGTAGTATCTGAGATAAAACTGTGCAATATAGGTTTACCACAAGGGTCAGTTTTGGGCCCGGCATTATTTTCTTTATATACAGATGATTTACCTTCAGTATGTGACAATGTGAGCATACAAATGTACGCAGACGATACAATAATATACACACACAGAACAAATATGACTGAGGTTGTGAACAAACTAACTATAGCCATGGGAAGAGTTTCTACCTGGCTTCAGGAATCCTGACTAACATTAAACTTGGAAAAAAACAGTAGCCATGTATTTCACTATTAAGAATAAACAACAGTATATCCAAATATTATTATCAATGATCAAATTATAAAAAATGTAACTGAGTTCAAATATTTAGGGCTTACATTAGATTCAACTCTCAGTTTTAAGAAGCATATAAAAAAGATCTCAAACACTTTGAAATTTAATTTAGTTACTTTTAAAAGCACAAGAAATACATTAACAACAGAGGCTGCAAAATGCTTTCTAAATGCAATGATAATACCTCATTTTACTTACTGTATAACAAGTTGGGCTCAAGCAAATCTAACAACGTTAAGAGAATTTTTATCTTTTTCCATGAGGTTCAAATGGTATACAAAATAGTTCATAATCAAGCTCCGCTACCTCAAGAACTTCATTCACCTGTCCTCTGATACAACAACAAGGCTAACAAGAGCAACCACTCGGAGGCAGTGTACCATTCCCAAATGTAAGACTGCATTTGCACAATCGACATTTTCTTACAGAGCCACTAAGAAATGGAATATATTATCAGAAGAAATAAAAACACAACCAGACTTTAAGACATTTTCTGTAAAGGTAAAATCATGGCTTCTTCAAAATCAAAGATGTAGGCACTAAATATATAGCACTGCTAAAGGTAACACTAAACATGTGTAATAAGTATTCTGTTTCTATATAGAAATTGAGAGATGAACTGTATGAAGGGTGAATATCTTTTACAAGTGTTTTGATATTGTACAGTAATTGAGAGGTTTAGATGAATTTATGAATGTGTTGACAATTTTGATGTTTTGATGCTGCATGTTATGAGTGACAGGGATGAATTATGAATTATTGTTTTAAACGTTTTGATATGGCACAGTATTTTAGAAATGAATGACGTAAGAATGAATTTAATATTATATATTTTATGAATTAGTATTATATATTTTGTAGGTTTGTTTGTGATGTATTTAATAGCCCTATGCGTATCCCCTGACCCTCAAGGACTACAGATGGAAATTAGCTGTTGCAGCTACAATCTGGTACAAACATCTCTCTTGATGAGCATAATGTAATTGTATGCTGTCCTTGCACAAATAAATGAAATGAAATCAGACATAACATATAACAACAGATGTGGACTAAAGAATAAACTGTGTGCCCGGGGAGCAGGTGGATAACAGAGGGACTGACAGTTACATTAAAGCAGCTGGCAAACCCAGAAGTTGAGTTAACATGGTTCTAAAAGGAATGTTTGGACCATGTATTATGCTTAGTTATCACGTTACGGGGTAACATATGTCACATGTCATAGAATCCAATAGACGTAGACCTTGTTTGACCTTTACTTTGGAGACCAAGCATTCAACACTGTCAACACTATTCCATTTATTAATCCTATTAGCTCAACCAAAAATTTGCATCACTTTTTTACCAAAATTGGAGCAACTTTAACTTTTGACCCCTGTACAAAATGAAACTGACCTTTGTCACCATTCTTGCTGTTTTTATCCCGTAACTCCATAGAATTCAGTCACAGATAGTCCAAACTATACCTTTTTGGAATCTTTATGATCAGCAAATAATGTGGAATATTTTCAATATGATTGGAGCAACTTTTAATTTTGACCTCTGTGTAATTCTTCAATTGACCCTACCTGTCCACCGATTGAAAAGTCAAGTGACCAATCTTTTTTTCAAAAAGGAGTGTCTAAGGAGTATTTCTGCCGAATTTGATGATTTTATCACCTTTGCATGATTGTTTCACTATCTGCTGCACTAACCCACCCACGAGAACTAAAAATAAGGACATGACAAACCCCAATAACAAATCTAACTGAAAACACAGCCAAAACGGGCTGATAACTGAACTAAAATTAAAAATACAATACTTTTATTTAAATTTCCAGAGAATGAACATTTGTACAACTCTGGTAAAAAAAATAAAATAAAACAAAATAATAATAATAATAATAATAACAACAACAATGATGATGATAATAATAAATTGTGTCGCCTACAGATCTACTGCATCTACTTTATTCTATATTGCAATGAATGCAGCTAACAAAATATACTTCAGAGTACTATCTAATACGCTTCCCAATTATGTTTTCAATATAAAATGTAACCCAGCTTTGTAGTTAAACTTTACATATTTCTGCAGTGCAGTGACAATGACGGCCACTAGAGGAGAGTGTAAACAAACTTTTCACCTACTATGTGCATTTCTGTTGGAAATTCGGTTAAAAAAGCCCTTTGATTTCCTTATGGATTCCTTTTAACGCCTGTTTTCAGTAAAATATTAAATGTGGTGGGAGCTTTTTTCTTGCAGACTTATTAAAAACAATCCTCTGAGACATTGTAAAATGTGACAAGATAAGCTCAGGTTTGTTATGCTTTTGTTTGTTTGTTTGTTTGTTTGTTTGTTTGTTTGTTTGTCCTTTGGTTCAAAGACAGTAGTCAATTTTTATACAACTCCCCAAAGAAATATTTAGGGTGATTTTACACACACACACACACACACACACATATATATATATATATATATATATATATATATATATATATATATATATATAATATATATATCTATATATATATATATATATATCAATTATGTTAAATCCAAAATGTCAAAATCTATTGCAATTTTGTATAGAGCCCAAGAGTTCCTCTCTCAGTATTCACTACTTTATACTATTCATTAATGGCTCCATATATGACATTGTATTGAGGTTTGGGGAAGCTTTTTTCAATTCAATTTTATATATATATATATATATATATATATATATATATATATATATATATATATGAAAATAATTCTAATACAACTTCATACAGTTAGAAAAAGTACTAAAATATTATTAAAGTGCTAAACATGAAAACAAGGGGTACAGGATGCTAAACTGGGACTGCAAAATGGGCAGATGTCAGACTGTCTTTGTGTTATTTTAAATAATAATAGTAATAATGGCTTTTATTGTCAATGTACAGAAATACATACAACAAAATGTGTCGCCTGCATTTTAACCCAACCTAATTACAGTTAGACACAATCCAACCACTAGGAGCAGTGAGCAGCCACAGTCCAGCATCCAGGCACCAACTCCAGATGTAGAGACTCTGGTTTGGTCAGGACCAGAGAAAGGAGCAGACCCGAAATAAACACGTTTTTGAATGTGGATGGAAATGGGAGTGCCCGGAGGAAACCCACACAGACATGGGGAGAACATGCAAATTCCACACAGAAAAGGGTGGGAAGCGATCACATAACCTTCTTGTTGTGTGGCATCAGTGCAAACCACTAACCCACCGTGCTGCCAAGTTGTTGTCCTCTCGTGATCATCATTGTCTCTGCACTCCAGAATTACCATAGTATATCTACATTTTATATACAGAGTATAGCAGGTTTATTTTTGGTATTTTGTAGTACTCTGAAACTTTTCTTTAAAAGATTCAAGCCGTGCCGTAATCAGTCCACAATATTATCAGGATTTTATTTCTTTCTTTCAATGAGATTTGTCCACCTCAATACACTTGGGAGCACAGTGTCAGCATCTACATTTGACATAAAAGCAGCGGCCCATGTTCTCACCCCTTCCTCTCTGTTCAGTGTTACACCATCTCACATGGTCTACTGAACTCAGGTTGGCTAAAAAAATGACAAAGGGGCGGGAGCCTTGCAGTGAATGGACAGATGGATCTCCATGCAGCTGTCATTGCTCGACTCGCTGGGTTCAGACTGCCATTTCACCCTCCGGACCTGACTGGCAGAGGTGGAGGGGGGAGGTCATGAGTGGGGAGATTTAACTCACACGACTTACAGGAGTAATATGCAACTTTTTGGGACAGGATCTGATGTTTGCGTTCCATGAGAAGTCTTACAAGAACAACTGGAATTAAGAAGAAAGTCACTGAAGATTCACTGTTTCTCCTAGAAGAACTTGTGCACTACTGGCAATGGTTACAAAGGCTGACCAGACAGGAGTATCAGGAAAATTGGGACGGAAGCAGGTCGGCCTCTTCCAAGAGACAAGTCAACAGAGCTGTTAATGCAACATGATCCAGTGGGTCTTGCCCTAAAAATACACGTGAACAGGAGAGGGACAGGCTGCCATCTCTATCTCCTTAATTACCCGGTAATCAACAATTTATTTTCGTGTTTGGACAACTGTAGTCAGAGGGAAGTATCTTTAAACAATTTCCAAACAATGACAGTTATGTTTTTCAGATGAAGAAGATTTTATTTAAACATATCAGAATTATATCAATGGTCATTATAATACTTAATACTTCTATCTTAAATATATTTTTTAAGTTGGTCAGAGTTTCTGATGTTATTAAATTGTAAATTGTGCCCAGGTTGTAGAATTACCAAAGCGGGCCCTGTCACTGTTATGTACTACCTATAGGTGCATCTTTAAACTTTGTACAAGATCAACCAAACTAGTTCAACAATGAGAAAAGCTGAGGTACAAATGACCCTGAAGAAAGGGGCTGATGACACAGCAGCTCCGCCGAGCCCCATCATCCCACCAAAACGGTCCAAAGCGAGCCCAGACCAGGTGGTTCCAGACCCTGAAGGACCTGCTTATCCTACTCCAACTCCACCTGTTTCATACGCAAAATGAGGAATGCTGCTGTAGGTACAGGATGCGACATCCGCCTCAAGGTGACTGTGGCTGGAGATCCCCAGCTTCCTTGTACTGGTATCACAATGATGACCTCCTCAATATGGAAACCAAGAATATGGAGGGCTTTGGATTAGGGATTGCAAACCTAGTGATGCTGGCCTATACACCTGCATTGCCAACAATCACCTGGGAGAGGCTCGGAGCAGCGCTGTACTCGCTGTGCTGGATCTGGGTGAAGGTAAACACACTAAAATCCACAATACCATCTAGATATGGTGGCCTCGTTTCCCTAAAACATCTGAATGGAATGGCGCCGGGAAGGTTATTGTCAATCTGTGGGCTTACATTACCTTAATTCAGCGTACTGTTTTGGGAATGAGGCCCTAGTCTGTTTTAACATCAATTTTCTGCTTTCTATTTGTTGTGAAGTTTAACATACAGTAGTGTTCAGAATAATAGTAGTGCTATGTGACTCAAAAGATTAATCCAGGTTTTGAGTATATTTCTTATTGGTTACATGGGAAACAAGGTACCAGTAGATTCAGTAGATTCTCACAAATCCAACAAGACCAAGCATCATGATATGCACACTCTTAAGGCTATGAAATTGGGCTATTAGTAAAAAAAAGTAGAAAAGGGGGTGTTCATATAATAGTAGCATCTGCTGTTGACGCTACAAACTCAAAACTAATTATGTTCAAACTGCTTTTTTAACAATCCTGTGAATCACTAAACTAATATTTAGTTGTATAACCACAGGTTTTCATGATTTCTTCACATCTGTGAGCATTAATTTTGTCGGTTTGGAACCAAGATTTTGCTTGTTTACTAGTGTGCTTGGGGTCATTGTCTTGTTGGAAACACCAATTTCAAGGCATGTCCTCTTCAGCACGAAGCAACATGACCTCTTCAAGTATTTGACATATCCAAACTGATCCATGATACCTGGTATGCGATATATAGGCCCAACCCATAGTAGGAGAAACATGCCCATATCATGATGCTTGCACCACCATGCTTCACTGTCTTCACGGTGAACTGTGGCTTGAATTCAGAGTTTGGGGGTCGTCTCACAAACTGTCTGCGGCCCTTGGACCCAAAAAGAACATTTTTACTCTCATCAGTCCACAGAATATTCCTCCATTTCTCTTTAGGCCAGTTGATGTGTTCTTTGGCAAATTGTAACCTCTTCTGCACATGTCTTTTATTCAACAGAGGGACTTTGCGGGGGATTCTTGCAAATAAATTAGCTTCACACAGGCGTTTCTAACTGTCACAGCACTTACAGGTACTCCAGACTGTCTTTGATCATCCTGGAGCTGATCAATGGGTGAGCCTTTGCCATTCTGGTTATTCTTCTATCCATTTTGATGGTTTGTTTTCCGTTTTCTTCCACGCGTCTCTGTTTTTTTTTTTTTTTTGGTCCATTTTAAAGCATTGGAGATCATTGTAGATGAACAGCCTTAATTTTTTGCACCTGCGTATAAGTTTTCCCCTCTCCAATCAATTGTTTTTTAATCAAACTATGCTGTTCTTCTCAACAATGTCTGGAACGTCCCATTTTCCTCAGGCTTTCAAAGAGGAAAAGCATGTTCTACAGGTGCTGACTTCATCCTTAATAGGGGACACCTGATTCACACCTGTTTGTTCCACAAAACTGACGAACTCACTGACTGAATGCCACACTACTATTATTGTGAACACCCCCTTTTCTACTTTTTTTTTACTAATAGCCCAATTTCATAGCCTAAGAGTGTGCATATCATGAATGCTTGGTCTTGTTGGATTGTGAGAATCTACTGTATCTACTGGTACCTTGTTTCCCATGTAACAATAGAAATATACTCAAACCTGGATTATCTTTTTAGTCACATAGCACTACTATTATTCTGAACACTACTGTAAGTGTCCAACGTGATAATCCACCCAAACAGTACAAAAAAACAGAATCCCACACGTCCTGAGCAACAGGCGTCATCAAAATGCACACAAACAGGAAAAACATGCAGGGAACAACAATTCAGGAACAGTAAAGTACTCATAGATTTAAAGCGCAGAGATCAGCAGAGGTACACAATGAACCGGTAAAAGCTACGAGGACGTGATTAAATAGACGCATAAAGTGACCGCAGCTGTGTCACAATCAAGGGGCCGAACTGAAGAGAGGCAGTACTACTAGCACTACTATTATTCTGAACACTACTGTATTAAGGTCCAATGAAAACCTATTTAACAGCAGATTCTTAAGTATTCCGAAAAATCAGTGTCAGCAGAGAATAGCTCATATGGACACAATTTTAGTAATTTTGCTTTGATGCACCATCATAATATATTCAAAAAGAAACAATCAAGACGTGATTGAAATTTAAGCTTTCTGCTTTAATTCAAAGGGTTTAACAAAGGGGGGTTGTTGTGCCTCTTTGACATAACTGACCATTGGAAGAAGACTGGGCTTAAACTTTGCCAAATTTTTACCCTTTTCAAACAAATTATGGCAATAAAATTCACTGTTTTAGACTGCGCAGATTCCAGTCTTATCACTGTTGATTTTCAGGGCTTTTGCTTCACTTATTTTGAACCCATGTTGAGTCTTTTTTAAACGTTTCACCTCGCTTCATATGGAGTGCTCTGACAACAAAAAGGGTTGGCATATGGTGCACTTTGCAAAAAAAAGCAAATTTGAGCACATCTGGTACAAGACATAAAGAACATTTTGACTAAAAGCCTGGATCATATTTGCATTTGTATTGCCACAAGCTGGGAAATAGAGGTCTCAAGTCAGTTTTGACAAAATGGCAGCATTTTTATATTGAAACTCTTTGAATATTCCATTTCTTTGCCTTGAGAAGCCCTCGGCTGATTTGGCAGTTTGTTTTGGGACATTATCCGTCTGCACTGCGTGTGATGCTATGTTCAATCCATGTGGCAGCATTTGGCTGTGTCTGAGCAGAAAGTATAGCCCTATAAACTTCACATTTCATTATGCTGCTTCCGTCAACTGTGATATTGTTCCACTGGCAGCCCTACACACCCAAGCCATAATATTGCATCCACCATGTTTGACAGATGATGTGATGTATTTCAGATCATGAGTTGGTCCTTTCCCTCTCCATACTCTTCCCATCATTTGGCTACAAGTTGATCAAGTTGAAGTTGACAAAGCCTAATTTGGCCTTCCCATTCTTGAGTGTTTCCAGGGGTTTGCACCTGTCTTGTAGACTTTGACATTGATTCAACTCCCTCCTCCACAGTGTTCTTAACTTGCTGAGATGATTGTAGGGATTTTTCTTCACCAAAGAAAGAATTCTGTTATCAATCACTTCACAGCATGTATCAAGCAATCTAGCTACTGCTAAAGTATCTGAAATATGTCTGATAGGCTTCTTCTTCTTCTTCTTCTTCTTCTTCTTCTTCTTCTTCTTCTTCTTCAGTCTAATTATGGCCTCCTTCTTTTGCCTCAACTGTCTGGATGTGATATAGAGAGTTCAAATCAACAGCTCCCAAATGCAAAGTCATCACATGTAATCTACTCCAGGGCTTTTAATCAGCTTAATTTGTGATGGAATAATGAGGGAATAGACCACAATCTGGCCATGAAACTGCATGTCAAACAATTGTCCAACTACTGTTGGCCTCTGAAAATATAGCCATTTACATACAATGAGGCAAATACGAGGGCTGTCAATAAAGTAACGGTCCTTTTTATTTTTTTCAAAAACTATATGGATTTCATTCATATGTTTTTACGTCAGACATGCTTGAACCCTCGTGCGCATGCGTTAGTTTTTCCACGCCTGTCGGTGACATCATTCGCCTGTGAGCACTCCTTGTGGGAGGAGTCGTCCAGCCCCTCGTCGGAATTCCTTTGTCTGAGAAGTTGCTGAGAGACTGGCGCGTTGTTTGATCAAACTTTTTTCTAAACCTGTGAGACACATCGAAGTGGACACGGTTCGAAAAATTAAGCTGGTTTTCAGTGAAAATTTTAACGGCTGATGAGAGATTTTGAGGTGATTCTGTCGCTTTAAGGACTTCCCACGGTGCGAGACGTCGCTCAGCGCTCTCAGCCGCCGTCGTCAGTCTGTTCAAGATGAAAACCTCCACATTTCAGGCTCTATTGATCCAGGACGTCGTGAGAGAACAGAGAAGTTTCAGAAGAAGTCGGTTTCAGCATTTTATCCGGATATTCCACTGTTAAAGGAGATTTTTTTAATGAAAGACGTGCGGACGGGTCCGCGCGTCGGGACGCAGCCGACGCGGCGCGGCGGCACAGGAAAAACACCTCCGTGTTGATAACCATTTGTAAATCCAGGCGGCTTTTGATGGCTTTCAGTGGAGTGAGTATATGAGAAATTGTTTATCAGCTGGAGATGTTCCAACTTGTCCTCAAGGCTTCCAACAGAGGTGTTTTTCCTGTGGCGGAGCGTCGCGGCGGCTGCGAGCCGACGCTGCAATCCGCCTGCACGTCTTTCATTAAAAAAATCTCCTTTAACAGTGGAATATCCGGATAAAATGCTGAAACCGACTTCTTCTGAAACTTCTCTGTTCTCTCACGACGTCCTGGATCAATAGAGCCTGAAATGTGGAGGTTTTCAGCTTGAACAGGCTGACGACGGCGGCTGAGAGCGCTGCACGATGTCTCGCACCGTGGGAAGTCCTTAAAGCGACAGAATCACCTCAAAATCTCTCATCAGCCGTTAAAATTTTCACTGAAAACCACTTAATTTTTCGAACCGTGTCCACTTCGATGTGTCTCACAGGTTAGAAAAAATTTTGATCAAACAACGCGCCAGTCTCTCAGCAACTTCTCAGACAAAGGAATTCCGACGAGGGGCTGGACGACTCCTCCCACAAGGAGTGCTCACAGGCGAATGACGTCACTGACAGGCGTGGAAAAACTCACGCATGCGCAAGAGGGTTCAAGCATGTCTGACGTAAAAACATATGAATGAAATCCATATAGTTTTGAAAAAAAATAAAAAGGACCGTTGCTTATTGACAGACTCGTAAGTATTTGATCCACTGTCGATTTTGTAAGTTTTCCCACCTACAAAGGAATCGAGAGGTCTGTAATTTATATCGTAGGTACACTTCAACTGTGAGAGCCAGAATCTAAAAAAAAAAAAAAATCAAAATCAGAAAATCACATTGTATGATTTTTAAATAATTAATTTGCATTTTGTTGCACAAAATAATTTTTTTTTGATACAATAGAAAAATAGACCTTAATATTTGGTACAGAAACCTTTGTTTGCCAATTACAGAGATCAGACGTTTCCTGTAGTTCTTGACCAAGTTTGCATACTGCAGCAGGGGATTTTGGTCCACTCCTCCATACAGATCTTCTGCAGATCTTTCATGTTTGGAGTTTCAGCTCCCTCCAAAAAGTTTCTATTGAGTTCAGGTCTGGAGACTGGCCAGGCCATGACCGACCTTCAGTGGCTGTTATGAGGGAAGGAGGTTGTTTGCCGAAGTCTCATGATACTGACCCCATCCATCCTCCCTCAATACAGTGTAGTCGTCCTGTCCCCTTTGCAGAAAAGCACCCCCAACAATTATGTTTCCACCCCATGCTTCATGGTTGAGATTGTGTTCTTGGGGTTGTTCTTATCCTCCAAACACTGCGAGTGCAGTTGATACCAAAAAGTTCTATTTTGGTCTCATTTGATCACATGACCTTCTCCCATGTCTTCTTTGGATCATCCAGATCATCACTGGTGAACTTCAAATGGGCCTGGACATGTGCTGGCTTGAGCAGGGGGACCTTGCTGCCCTGTAGGATTTTAAACCATGATGGCATCGTGTGTTACTAATGTAACCTTTGTGACTGTGGTCCCAGCTCTCTTCAGGTCATTGACCAGGTCCTCCTGTGTAGTTCGAGCTTTCTCAGAATCATCCTTACCCCACGAGGTGAGATCTTGCATGGAATCCCAGACCGAGGGAGATCGACAGTCATCTTGTGTTTCTTCCATTTTCTAATAATTACGGCAACAGTTGTTGCCTTCTCACCAAGCTGCTTGCCTGTTGTCCTGTAGCCCATCCCAGCCTTGTGCAAGTCTACAGTTTTGTCCCTGGTGTCCTTAGACAGCTCTTTGGTCTTAGCCATGGGGGATAGGTTGGAGTGTGATTGATTGAGTGTGTGAACAGGTGTCTTTTATACAGGTAATGAGTTCAAACAGGTGGAATTAATACAGGTAAAGAGTGCAGAATAAGAGGGCTTCTTAAAGAAAATTACAGGACTGTGAGAGCCAGAATTCCTGCTGGATGGTAGGTGATCAAATACTTATTTCATGAAATAAAATGCAAATTAATTATTTAAAAATCATACAATGTGATTTGTTGTTTTTTTTTTTTTTCTTTTTAGTTTCTGTCTCTCACAGTTGAAGTGTACCTATGATAAAAATTACAGACATCTCCAGTCTTTGTAGGTGGGAAAAGTTGCAACATTGACAGTGGATCAAATACTTATTTGCATCACTGTAGGTGTAGGTGCAGCAATTACAGCCTCAAGTATTCTTGAATATGATGCCACAAGGTTGGCACACCTATCTTTGGGCAGTTTTGCCCATTCCTCTTTGCAGCACTTTTCAAGCTCCATCAGGTTCAATGGGTACCATCGGTGCTTCAGAGATGTTCACCAGATTCAGGTCTGGGCTAAGAACATTCACAGAGTTGTCCTTTGATATCTTGGCTGTGTGTTTAGGGTCATTGTCCTGCTGAAAGATGAACTGTCACCCCAGTCTGAGGTCAAGAGCGTTCTGGAGCAGGTTTTCATCCAGGATGTCTCTGTACATTGCTACATTCATCTTTCCCTCAATCCTGACTAGTCTCCCAGTTCCTGATGCCCACAGCATGATGCTGCACCACCATGCTTCACTGTCGGGATGGTGCCTGGTTTTGGGCAAACATGATGACTGGCATTCACGCCAAAATGTTCAGTCTTTGTCTCATCAAACCTTTTACTAAGGAGTGGCTTCCGTCTGACCACTCTGCCATACAGGCCTGATTGTGGATTGCTTGCAGAGATAGTTGCCCTTCTGTAATGTTCTCCTCTCTCCACAGAAGAATGCTGGACCTCTGACAAAGTGACCATTGCGTTCTTGGTCACCTCCCTGACTAAGGCTCTTTTCCCCCAATCACTCAGTTTAGACTGGCGGCCAGCTCTATGAAGAGTCCTGGTGGATCCGAAGTTCTTCTATTTATGGATGATGGAGGTCACTGTGCTCATTGGGACCTTCAAAGCAGCAGAAGTGTTTCTGTACCCTTCCCCAGACTTGTGCCTCAAGGCAAATCTGTCTCGGAGAACTGCAGACAATTCCTTTGACTTCATGCTTGGTTTGTGCTCTGACATGAACTGTCAACTGCGGGACCTTATATGTAGACAGATGTGTGCTCTGCATATGAATCTCATCACTGGCAACAATCCGTTGAACTCCTCCCGCACGTCTGTCTTAATGTGCCAAAAAAGTGCTGATGTCACGTCTTTTCACAATTCCTGTGCTAGTCAGACGACATACCGGATCAAGGCAGCGTCCAGTTTAGAAATGAACGGCACATTCCACTGTTACAGGAGTTTTTGTCATGGAAAGAGGAGTGGCTCCACTGCGCGTCGCGGTGGAGCCGCATGGCGCAAAGCAACGCCGTGATGAAGCCTTCCAGGACATGTTGGGGCATGTCCAGCTCATGCACAATCACAATCGGATAATCACACGACTGAAAAGCAGCTGGAATCCATCTGAAATCCACCTGAAAGCCGTCCTGTGAGACCAACATCGAGGTGGTTGTGTCCCACATAATGAACGGCTCCGTGGCGCATCCCTCCACTTTTCTTTCCATGAAAAAAACTCCTGTAACAGTGGAATGTGCTGGAAAAAGTGCTGATGTCCACGTCTCCTGCCTTTTTATGAAAGTCAGACGAGGTCCCGGATCAACAAAGCCTTCACGTTGGAAATGATCTGGTTGTTTCAGCGGGGTCTGAGCATGTCGATCGGCGCTGGGAGCGCACCGCGCTCTTAGCAGTTGTGGGCCATCCTTAAAGCGGCAGTAACACTCCTTAATCTGTATAATCCCCATAAAATTGTCCCTGAAAGCCATATTAATTTTCCGAACGGTGTCCACCTGGAGGTCTCACAGTTTCTGGAAAAAATTTGATGCAGCAAAGCTCCAAATCGTTCAGACATTTATTCACAATAAAAATTTGACGAGAGGGGTGGACCACTGCTCACACAAAGCCTGCTCACAGGCGAAAGACGCAACCGACAGGCATGAAAAAACTCACGCATGCGCACAAAGGTTCAAACTTGGCTGATGCAATCACACGTGATTCAAATTCATATGGTTTTTGAAAAAAATAAAAAGGTCCGATATTTTTCTCACAGACCTCGTACACCTCGATACACTACCAGTGATATGATACATATAGTGATACATGATGATGCAATGTGATTTGATATGTATTTGATGGTGATTCAATTCCTCACAATGTGTTACGATGCAATTTGGTGCAATATAATTAATGATTGGTATTGATAAGATTTTATCGATATTGATTCTGCTTATTGATCCGATTCTTTATTGATTCCCTTATCAGTACCTCTTGTGAATTTTCTGTGTACTAAAAGTAGGCTTTACAGGTTTTCTTTATTGAGTCTTAAAGTAAATAAATATGAAATTGGTCACTGGATCCTTGATCTCTGGACATAAATATAAATAAACAAAATCTGCAGTTTTTGTCAAAAGCATTTCCTTTCAGATATTAATGATGCAAATGTAACTCCATAGACTGAGCTGAGCTCTTAATTCATAAGAAACAGAGAATGTCTCATTTTGGGGGGAAAAAGATCGGTTGTAGTTTATTGTTTGTATTATAATGTTTGAAAAGAGGTATCATTTGATTTAAAATGACGATTCGCTCTGAAGTTATTAATTCAGACCGAAATCTGCGCGGCTGTTTGGAGCTGTGCACGTTGTCACACAAAACAGAGGATATTATTATTATATTATTATTATTTCCTTTACCTGATGGACAACTTCAGTTTATGCATCGGTTGGTGCTCAGGCCAGAGAACCATTGCGTAAAACTCTGGTGTGGAACAGAGGACGATTCTCGTTTCTTACCCGCAACAAGACAAGAGTCCCAGTTTGTGACTTTAATCAGCACAAACATGAGTCATGATTGACGTCTTTAAATGGCTTTGAGAGGAGTTAATGAAGAAATTGCAGACTTGCCGCTGGAAGCGATGCAGAGAACCAGTGAACAGCGGGTCGAAGCACTGCTTCATTGATTCAAGCTTCAAGCAGACCCGCTGCAGCCTGCAATCAACATAGAGAAATGATCATTTACCAAAAAACACCTTCAAAAACAACAGCTGCTCCGGTGTCCCGAACTGAAGGGTAGAGGGCTTAAGCAAAAAGGCTACTGATGTCATCATTTTTGTTGTGGTAGAAATGTGCTTTCTGGCTTCGATCCATGGTGCATTCAATGTGCATCAGAAAAAAAATCAATGCAAGCAGGCAGTGACTGATCCACTGCGATTTCAACTGTCAGTTGAATCGATGCAGACTGAATGAATTGATTAATCTCCACTTGCCTAGTCTGTGCCTTTCCAAATCATGTCCAATCAAACGATTGTACCCCAGGTGGACTCCAATTAAGCTGTAGAAACATCTCAAGGATCATCAGTGGAAACAGGATGCACCTGAGCTCAATTTTGAGCTTCATGGCAAAAGCTGTGTCTACGTATGTACATATGATTTTTATTTTATTTTATCTTTTTTATAAATTTGCAAAAATCAAATTAAAAAAACCTTTTTTCCCATTGTCATTATGGGGTATTGTGTGTAGAATATTGCAAGAGAAAAAGATGAATTTCATCCATTTTGGAATACTTTTGTGAAAACTTTCCTTGTGTGTTTAAAAAAAACACTGTATAGTTTTACTTCACAGCTGTCTTCACTTTTCATGTTAGAACTGTGCACACCACAGTGAGCCTGCAAATGAAGGAAGCACCTTGGACCTAACAAACAGACAACAGGCTCATCCACATTTCTGCTACTTACTCATATTTTACCGTAGTCCTGACAAATATCAAACATGTCTTATCTATACAGAGGTACTACAGGAACTGTCATACTTTATTGCTCATAATAACTGTGGTTAGTAGTGCATGTGGTGGCCCTGGTTTCAGTCCTGTGTGTCCGTGTGTCAGTGTGTGACTAACATAACTCAAAATATTTGGAACCTCTTAATGCTACAACTACCACAGCTACTCCTACTCCTACTACTAATAATAATAATAATAATTAATCGTAGTACTCTGCTGTGGTGACTCCAAGTGAAAACAAGGGAGCAGCCGAAGGGACTCACTCTTATTCATAGTAGTAGTAGTAGTAGTGGTAAAAGTATTAGAATCATGATTAAACATGTGCATCTGTTTAATTTTTTTTTAAGATAACATCAGTTAATCTTTAAAATTCAGGCCCAAATTGTGGCTTTGCTGTACTATTAAATGGTTTGAAAGCATTTAATTGTGAACAACATGATAACCTTCTGTGACAAACTGTTAAACAGTTTTAATATTGCTGTTTTCTTATAGTACATTAATGCATTTGAACACCTAAGGGTTTTTTTTTTTAGCTTGTTCTTCATTGTAAAAGAATAAGAACTGTTAAAAAAAAAACTCCTGGTTTGATTTTAATTTGCCTTTAAAACTGATTTGGGATCCTGATCTGTGTTCACATTTAGTCCAGAAGATGTGCAATGGGATTTTATCCCCAAAATATTCAATTTCTCCACATTAAAAAAAAAAAAATGAAATGGTTAGTAAGGTTAGACCTGACTTGTGCGAAGCGCCTTGAGGCAACTTTGTTGTGATTTGGTGCTGTATAAATGAAAATAAATTGAAATTGAAATTAATCTCTTGGGACAAATAAAAACATTAATCACTTTTGTCATGTCTAATGCCACATCACATATTGTGAAATTAATGTGCAGACTACAGTATCATCAAGGCCAGTGTCAAATAACTTGGTTCATATAAATGCTGTGAATTGTCTTATAGTGACTTGGCAGCAGTATCTGTGGGCATCAAGACAGTAAAGATTACACAGTCTGACATTTGACCCCAGTGACATTGAACCTCACCCATATTATTGACCTTTGGCTGACCTTGCCAGGGCAGCTCTGGATGTCTCCCACATTTGTTTCAAATCATGAATTACACAGTCAACCTTCCCAAAGTCAAACTGCACAAAGTCAACCTTCACTGACATGTTTTTTTCAACTGAAATTTTTTAAAGGACCTTGGAGAAGTTGTAGATATAACTTTAGCCCCAATGATCAACTTTTAGCAAATCTGGCTTTGATGGACAACACCAGATCCCATATCCATATGTATGCCAAGTGTTGTGCAAATTAGAATAAAAAAGTTACATTTTGACCTATGACCCCAGTGACTTTGAGTGGCCTTTGGTGAATATGAACTCGTCTGGGCAATTCCAGAAGCCTCCTGCATATGTGTGCCTCATTTGATAGGCATTGGAGGGAAAAACTACATTTTTGATATTTGACCCCAATGACCTTGACCTTTGGCAAAACAAATTAATTATTTGAATTTGAATTGAATTGAAAAAATTTCTCAAATTAGATTAGATTAGATTAGAACTTTATTAATTAATCCCTTGGGAAAACTCCCTCAGGGAAATTGAGGAAATTATAGTATGATGATGATGTAGTTCAGTAGTTCCCAACTGTGTTTCCTTGGAGAGCCCTGAATTTGTATCCAACCTAAAAGCAGACAAAATCTCACGACCTTGACCTTTGGCAACCCTCTAGTGGGGTCACAGATCCAAGGTTGGGAACCATAGATGTATGAATGGATAATTCTGAATTAATTATTTAATTTCTTTTATTTATAAGCTTTTTGCATTGAGAGTGAGTCATCAGTTTGGATCTTGAGTTGATATTATTTAGTCAGTTATCACCAGTAGGTAACATAATACAGTCTTTAAAGATGTTGTTTTTTCTTAGGTGATACACTTGTAAGTTTTGTCAATATTACTGATGTTGTGTGTTCATCTGTTTCAGAAACTGTGAGAATAAAGTTCAGTACAAGCCCGGAAATAAAAAGACACCCCCTGCTGTACTGACGCTGACACTGTCACAGCTGTCGAAGTGTCAGAGGTGGAACATTACGAAGCTTCCTTTCCTTTCTAACATCAACTCTCTTTGGCAGTCGTACTCTGTATAAAAACAACAATAATGATTCGATCTATCAAGGATTTGACTATGCTCTTCAGGTAATGAAGGTACAGTAGTGTTCAGAATAATAGTAGTGCTATGTGACTAAAAAGATTAATCCAGGTTTTGAGTATATTTCTTATTGTTACATGGGAAACAAGGTACCAGTAGATTCTCACAAATCCAACAAGACCAAGCATTCATGATATGCACACTCTTAAGGCTATGAAACTGGGCTATTAGTAAAAAAAAAAGTAGAAAGGGGGGTGTTCACAATAATACGAGGTCTGTCAATAAAGTATCGTACCTTATTTTTTTCAAAAACTATATGGATTTCATTCATATGTTTTTACGTCAGACATGCTTGAACCCTCGTGCGCATGCGTGAGTTTTTCCATGCCTGTCGGTGATGTCATTCGCCTGTGAGCACGCCTTGGGAAGGAGTGGTCCCGCCCCCTCGTCGGATTTTCATTGTCTGGAAATGGTGGAATGAAAAGGACTTTTTTTCCATCAGAATTTTTTCAGAAGCTGTTAGAGACTGGCACCTGGAAACCATTCGAAAAAGTTATCTGGCTTTTGGTGAAAATTTTACGGGCTTCACAGAGAATAAGGACTTTTACTACAGCTTTCAGGACTGCTTTAAGGACGGTCGGTGCGCCGCTTTCCGAGCTGCAACGACGAGGCACAAACCACTGGATCATTTCTAAACGGATGGCTCTGTGGATACGAGACCGTCGTGTGCTCTTTCTCTGGTTATCACAAGAGCTGGACATCAGCCATTTTCTGGCAGATTTCACTTTTAACAAGAGATTTTGTCATGGAAAGCTGCGCGGAGGCTTCGCGCGTCACGACCGATTCGCTGATGAAGCGAGACAAAGGAACACCTCCGTTTCGGAGTGTTAGAGGACAAGTTGGGACATGTCCAGCTCTCCACAATTTCTCTTATACTCACTCGACTGGTAAGCACTGAAAGCCGAAATAGACATGTCCCAACTTGTCCCCTGGCACTCCGAAACGGAGGTGTTCCTTTGTCTCCCTTCATCAGCGAATCGGTCGTGACACGCGAAGCCTCCGCGCGGCTTTCCATGACAAAATCTCTTGTTAAAAGTGAAATCTGACGGAAAATGGCTGATGTCCAGCTCTTGTGATAACCAGAAAAAGAGCACACGACGGTCTCGTATCCACAGAGCCATCCGTTTAGAAATGATCCAGTGGTTTGTGCCTCATCGTCGCATCTCGGAGCGCGGCGCACCAACCGTCCTTAAAGCAGTCCTGAAAGCTGTAGTAAAAGTCCTTATTCTCTGTGAAGCCCGTAAAATTTTCACCGAAAGCCAGATAAATTTTTCGAATGGTTTCCAGGTGCCAGTCTCTAACAGCTTCTGAAAAAATTCTAATGGAAAAAAGTCCTTTTCATTCCGCCATTTCCAGACAATGAAAATCCGACGAGAGGGTGGGACCACTCCTTCCCAAGGCGTGCTCACAGGCAAATGACGTCACCGACAGGCGTGGAAAAACCCACGCATGTGCACGAGGGTTCAAGCATGTCTGATGTAAAAACATATGAATGAAATCCATATAGTTTTTGAAAAAAATAAAAAGGTACGATACTTTATTGACAGACCTCGTAGTAGTGTGGCATTCAGTCAGTGAGTTTGTCAATTTTGTACAAACAGGTGTGAATAAGGTGTCCCCTATTTAAGGATGAAGCCAGCACCTGTTGAACATGCTTTTCTCTTTGAAAGCCTGAGGAAAATGGGACGTTCAAGACATTGTTCAGAAGAACAGAGTAGTTTGATTAAAAAGTTGATTGGAGAGGGGAAAATGTATACGCAGGTGTAAAAAATTATAGGTTGTTCATCTACAATGATCTCCAGTGCTTTAAAATGGACAAAAAAAAAAAAACAGAGATGCATGGAAGAAAACGGAAAACAACCATCAAAATGGATAGAACAATAACCAAAATGGCAAAGGCTCACCCATTGATCAGCTCCAGGATGATCAAAGACAGTCTGGAGTTACCTGCAAGTGCTGTGACAGAAGACGCCTGTGTGAAGCGCATTTGTTTGCAAGAATCCCCCACAAAGTCCCTCTGTTAAATAAAAGACGTGCAGAAGAGGTTACAATTTGCCAAAGAACACATCAACTGGCCTAAAGAGAAATGGAGGAATATTTTGTGGACTGATGAGAGTAAAAATGTTTTGTTTTTTTGGGTCCAAGGGCCTCAGACAGTTTGTGAGACGACCCCCAAACTCTGAATTCAATTTAATTTAATAGATAGATTGCTCATAACCAATTCCATGGTATGGAGCACAAACAAAAACAAATTCATATTTTGGCAAAAGGAAAACACTACAAATCAAAATTCAATACAAATCCAGAACCCCTTTCAAATAGGTACCAAGTTTACAAATGATTTTCCTGTTTTCAGATTGAAACAGTAACACAAACTTATGTTTAGACGGACACTCTCTATAAAAATCATGAATATATTTTTCTCTTCGTCTCTTGACCTCATGATGTGTACAAACAAACAAGACATGGAATTCATCTCCCACAGAACCGCTATTACAAAGGTTACAAGTCCTCAATGATCTATCCAGGCCTTTGTATCTGCCAGTGACCTTGGGGATCCTAGTGTTATTAGTTCTCAGGTTACAAATGGCCTGCCTGTATTTGAGGTTTTCACACAATAGGTACTTTTCTAATTTGAATTCTTTTTTTAGTTCAACGTAAACGTCACACGATGTCATTTCCCGTAAGCCACAGTTCACAGTGAAGACAGTGAAGCATGGTGGTGCAAGCATCATGATATTGGCATGTTTCTCCTACTATGGTGTTGGGCCTATATATCGCATACCAGGTATCATGGATCAGTTTGGATATGTCAAAATACTTGAAGAGGTCATGTTGCCTTATGCTGAAGAGGACATGCCCTTGAAATGGGTGTTTCAACAAGACACTGACCCCAAGCACACCAGTAAACCAGCAAAATCTTGGTTCCAAACCAACAAAATTAATGCCTCGCAGATGTGAAGAAATCATGAAAAACTGTGGTTATACAACTAAATACTAGTTTAGTGATTCACAAGATTGCTAAAAAAAAGCAGTTTGAACATAATAGTTTTGAGTTTGTAACATCAACAGCAGATGCTACTATTATTGTGAACACCCCCTTTTCTACTTTTTTACTAATAGCCCAATTTCATAGCCTTAAGAGTGTGCATATCATGAATGCTTGGTCTTGTTGGATTTGTGAGAATCTACTGAATCTACTGGTACCTTGTTTCCCATGTAACAATAAGAAATATACTCAAAACCTGGATTAATCTTTTCTCTTTTCTCACATAGCACTACTATTATTCTGAACACTACTATAGAAGATGTTCAGGGTCTTCTGTGTGAATTTCTTTCACCAACAGATGTGGTGCCAGACTCTGTACCCATCAAGAATTGTAATGGACTTGTAACAAAACCATTACCACCTCCTGTGTTGACTGAACACTGCCGGAGTGCAACTGGGGTGTCTGCTACCTTTAGTAGGCTGAAGTCCTGGGTGAGCCAAGCCCCGGAGTTGCTGTCTAGACCTCTGTGATGTGCTCTAGGTTTGAGCCTGGCAGTTCTGGTTCAGGATGGATCAGCTGTATAGAAGAGGCCAGTTTTATCCACAGCAGTAGTATTAGGTCCAGTAATATTAGGTCATTTTTTGGCCAAGGTCAGAAAAAATTAATAGAAAACTGAACATTGCTGGATGCAATCCTTTAACCATCCTAAACAACATACTAAAAATCCCCATGTATCTACCTTGAGCTTTTCCTGGTATGATGTCATGATGCCATTTGTGATGTCGAAAATCATGTTTCACACATGTTCATCATTTATTTGCAGTGGTAAATGATCTTTATTGTTTGATAGTTTTTCTTCAAAATGAATCTGATATTATATTAATGATATCAAGTAGATTTTGATTTCCTACAATTGTGGTTGTGAGCAATCGCGTGGCTGCAAGAAGTCAGGTCTGTTCAGTACAATTCTATGTGGCCATCACCATGGAAATGGCTGCAGCAATTCTGAAAAACCAGACATTTGTGTGTCAGGCACTGATGAAGAGCATGACTTTGATGGAAAAGAGAGCAAAGATGAGTTCAGTTCTGACTCACTGGTACTCAAAAATGAAACATTTGATTTCCAGATGGCTGACGAGGATCATTTTGATGAATGTGACGTCATCCGTGATTGAAAATCCATGAAAACGAAAATCCCCTTATAACCTTTGATGTCGGCACAGTCCGTAATACTATATTGTGAACCCAAGTCCCCAAGTTTGAAAAATTGCATAGATCACCTGTCCTGGATTGTGTAATGTCCTCTTTTAAGAGTATTTTGTGGTTCTTCAACATTCCATTGAAAATACCTATAATTACTGACTATGAGGTAATTTAACATGACATCCTATTATGACATCTTAAATGAGGCCATGACATTACGATCTCATGCTCTTTTGTTCATTTACATGTAGTGAATTTATAGGGCCTTCACACAGGCGCACCAAAATAAATGTAGTGAAATTCTAAATCATCTCACATGCGGGCACCAAAATAAATGTAACAAAATGAAATTAATTTAATTGTTTGGAATAAATGGCACCTCAATACAATTTAATGTAGTGAAAATGGCCGAGACCTCATTTAATGGGTGACCAAAATAATTAACAATTTTAGGGTTTAATAATTATTATTTAATATTTAATTTACTCGGGGCACCACCTATTTGAAGCATAGGTACTTTAATTTAAACATCCATTAATTTATCAGTCTCAAATTAATCAATCAGTCTGAATTTAATTAATCAGTCTCGGGTCTGAAAGTCTGAATGCTACAATACGATTGACCAAAGGTTTCCTTCTGAACACAAAATGAACCACAGCAGAAATATTTACATTTTATTTACAATTATACAAGAAATGAACAGTTTACTGGCATTTTTGCATCCATTGACGACAAGACCCTTTTTCTGGAACCTTTAACTGGGTAACTTAGCTGATCCGTTGAAGAGGTGGTTCGGACAGATCCGTTCATCCGTTGCTGATGTAGGCTCTTTGCAGCGTGCTCACTTGGGTCAGGGGTTTACTCAGTGGTCTCCCTGGGTGATCCCAAAGGCTTGTGTTGGCTGACATTACCGACAGGATGGCTGCTTGCAGTCAGGTCGTCAGCTCGTTGTACCCCAGAGGTGGAAGGCATTTGTTGAAAATGGTTTCTGGTAGCTTTTAAAAAGTTTGTTGGAGCCAGATTAAAAGTCTTTGTGAATTTAGAAAAAAGAAGATAAAACTTTAAAAGCATTGGAAAATTACAGAAAAAGGAAAGTCGCTTTTCTGTCAATTCACTATTATTTTGAAAAGTTCAGATCAGAAGTTCTCATAAAACTTCAAAAGACTTGACACACCTTAAAGCGTCAGGTTAAAATTCTCAAAATTGAAACAAGAATAAAGCAGTGAATGAATGCCATGTGGTAGCTTTAGGTTAGCTTAGCATGGGGCCTTGACCCAAAATGAAATTAAGCATTTAAAGAAAGGAAGAGAGAGGGTTGCAGAGGGCCCCAAGAGTGGGAGATGAGAGAACAGGGGAGAGAGTTTGAGACGAGAAGAGAGGGAAGAACTCTGTTCTAACTTTTTAAAGAGGACTTACGTCATTAAACTCCGCCCATTTAGGCTGTGTAATTTCACAGAAACCTTCATGTGTTAGAAAGGCAGACAAAAATTATTCAATTATTTGAATACACTAACTATTTTGGCATACTATTTGTTCTAAGACACTCAAATGGATACACATTATTAATCGTCACTTAAACACATCCTTTGAATAAACAGAACACTTCACCATCAACATAATGCAGAAAGATCACAATAAATACACATCAGCTACAAGGAACACATGTCAATAAAATGGAATGATTATATGCAAAGCATTTTGTTTGATTAATAAATACAAACAACATTAGAAGTTTTATATATGAATAAAAGAATACTGATGCATTTTTTTTATTTTAAGCAAAGGCCCTCTCTTTTACTTAGACCTAAAGATAATAGCTGGTTGTCAAGGCCCAAAGTTTTATGACCAGGTCTTATCGTGGAAGGAATCTTCCTGCAGTCTGGAGAGGTTCTGGCCTTGGCGTGAGGCCATAAAAGATCGGCTCTTTGGGCCTGGGAAATTTTAGATTCTGACGTGAAGCAATTATAATGTCATGTAATTCATAGTGACCGAAACTTAATTGATAAAGCAAGCAAGGGCATCTTTGAAGAACTCTGAGTTACAGTTCTGTTTTTATTGTTAAGCACAGTGTTGAGGCCCAAAGGGATGTCTCCAAGCTTATCTTCAGATCTCCAGATGGACTTAGGAATTTCTCAATTGAGAGTGAAACACAGTCTCTGTCTTCAGTTCAAAACTCAGTTTTTTTTTTTTGTTTTTTTTTTTTGAGACAGCATTAATGTATTTATTTAATTAGGGTGAATCGAGGCCATGTGCTACATACATTTACATCAATGTTCCAAAGCATAGTATGGCTAAGTAATCAAAAATATACCCTTGTATACGGATATAATTATATATCCGCATGAAGCCATTTCTCACATAAATATAAGCTATGATGTCATGATGTCATAACGGTGAAAGTTCAGTGAGTATACATGGGGACTTTCTGTATGTTATCAAGGCTACTAAGGGGAGAGCATACACCAATTTTCAGCTTTTTACTAATGTGAAAACACATTTCCAGAAGTGAGCATTTGAACTTTTGGTTTTGTTGTTGCATTGTGTTGTATTTTTCTTTTTTCTTTTTTTTTGCTTTTTGCTTTTTGTTTTTTCTTTTAAGGAATGAAAGACAAATTGCAACAGTATGACCAGGAGCACTGGTTATCATGACAATAGCGTACAGCTTGTAATGCATGAATGTAAAGGCAGGAACACTCTGTGACGCTCCGGAACTGATGTGAGTCTGTATGATTCTGAATCTTTGACATTTTGCTGGGACATTCAGTATCTGCCTCTTTATTCACTTTTAAGGTGATGGGTGCAAAGCTGATGCACAGATTGTCAAAATTTTGCATGCATGATGAAATTGTAAGTATCAGATTGTTGTATCTCACTGAAAGCTGATAAGCTTATACACCAGCTCTAAGTCATTTGAGAAAATTCTGTCAATAAATGGTTGATTCAAAAGGAAGCAAAAAAATCCCTTCCTATTTCAAATCCATTTGTAGTTAGTAGTATTAGTTAATTCATTTTCATAAATTTGCTGAGATATATTTATGCATTGCTTGGTGGTCGAGTGACTGGTTTCCACTGTTTACGAGCATCATCTTAAGGTGATGGTGGACAGCTCCACATGGTGGCCCATCTAACACACATACATGGATTAGGGTGTCTGCCCTCTTGTTCTTTTAATCCATCTCCATGGCCTGAAAACCCCTGGCTACTTATTCTGAGGTCTTTCTGCGTTGCACTTTCTTGCACTATAGGTAGCACTGCCCCCAGTGGTGAACTGTGGAATCAAGCAGACAAACACATTTTGGTCTAGCTGGCATTGACATGTAACAACGAAGTAATGGGAAGAATTGGCTCAAGCCACAGGCTGCATATATAGGTGATGCAGCCCAGTCTCACGTTTTTGTTGTTGTTGTTGTTTTTGTTTTTTTCATGCTCCCGTAACGAAACGTTGACGTTTTTTTTTTTTAAACTCACTATTACTAACCCTAATCCTACCCCCAAGCCTTACCTTAACCATAACCTAAGCCTACTCCTTCCCCCCACCCTAACCATTGGACTTTATTTACATTAATTACAAAGAAATAAACACAGTATGGCACTCTAGGGTATATCTGTATGGAGTAGTAGACAGTTTTCAAAAAGTGAGTGACTGTGCAAGAAGGAGAAAAGTGAGGAAAGCCACCAAGACACCCAGACAACCCAGAAGTTATAGGCTTCTCTGGCTGTGATTGGAGAAATTGTGCACAGTGCAAGCTTTGCATTTGAATGAATGACATTCTGTTGTTACAGTATAATTTAACATGTTAAATTGTCACCCTGAACCATCCCTTAGTTATGCTGCTATAGACTTAGACTGCTGGGGGGTTCCCATGATGCACTGAGTGTTTCTTTTATATTCACCTCTTTTTGCTCTGTATGCACCACTCTGCTTTTAATCATTGGTGATTGATCTCTGCTCTCTTCCACAGCATGTCTTTTTCCTGATTCTCTCCCCTCAGCCCCAACCAGTCCCAGCAGAAGACTGCCCCTCCCTGAGCCTGGTTCTGCTGGAGGTTTCTTCCTATTAAAAGGGAGTTTTTCCTTCCCACTGTCGCCAAGTGCTTGCTCACAGGGGGTCGTTTTGACCATTGGGGTTTTTCTGTAATTATTGTATGGCTTTTGCCTTACAATATAAAGCGCCTTGGGGCAACTATTTGTTGTGATTTGGCGCTATATAAATAAAATTGATTTGATTTGATTTAAATTGTATGTATGCATGTGAATGCTGATTGTGAATAAATGGAGTGCTGTGACACTTTTATTTCCGGTTGTAATGGTGATACTTGGAAAGCCAAATTTTTTCTAAGGTGGTACTCACTGTAAAAAGATTGAGAACCACTGGCACGCAACAGTAAATCCAACAAGAATTTCATTCAGTACGAATATTGCAGTAGAGACATCTTAGAAGATCTGTTAGGACGTTACACCACACGGCAAGCCGTATTGTTCCAGGTGTTTGCAACAAAATACGCCAAACAAAACACACAGCCTCCACAACAGCTGGCCGCCACATCGAGTGGACCCAGTGAGCGATGGGCTCAGCTGCTGTCACTCAAGTGACCACGCCACCAAAATGAACAGACCTTTATGACTTAAAACATCTTAAACTAAGAATTTAGGAAAAATAAATCACCCCCTGTACACTTGTCATAGAGGAGAAAACTTTCTATAGAGACCAAAACCGTTTTTTGTACAAGGCTGTCAACATGTTTATTTCTACTCTGAAGTTGGACATTTTAACATGGACTTCAATGGGAACCTGCTCACTTTTCAAGCAACCAGTCAAGAAACTGCCATTGAAGTTCATCGTTTGGCTGAAGCGCACCATTGTAACCATGGTTACAGCTCCTTTGTTGCTTTGTTGGAATGTTCTCGCCTACACTTTATCCTGCTAGAACTCTCACAAGGCAGTGCAAACATTTTCCCAAATCTGAAAGTTTGCAAAAACCTGGGCATGTCTACTAGGGGCCAAACCTCTTGCAGGGCATAGTTTCAGTTCTGTTGTCAGGTGGAGGCACTAAAAAGTGGCTTGTTGAGAAGAGGCGATGTATTTGCAGAAAGTTGTGCACATTTGGTTCTGGGTCTGCTGCGTTACTGCCAGAGGTGCTAGCTAGCTAGCTGCGGGAACTGTTAGCATGAATGTGTCAGCAAATAACCTCGGCTAGGTTTGATGTAACAGTGGCAGGAAGACCATGACTTTAGCTTTCAATTATGTGTCAAAAATCAAGTTATGTGTTGTGTGCTTGACATACTACACAGGAATAAAAAAAAACTATTTACATATAAGACAGGAGAGAAGTAGGAGTGCATCACCACACATGATAGCAGTTAGCACCCTGTCAATTTAAGATGCTCCAGTTTGGATATGTGCTTCGTCTACAGCTGTCCTATCACTCAGTGACATTGTCTCTCTTTCTCTTTCTCTCTCTCATGTCTCTCACTCGCCCCCCTCACCCACCATCTCTCCGAAGTTATTTATACAGAGGAATGTGCCAGGCCTTAGATTTTGTGATGTTAGCAGGCCGCAGTCTCTCCTGTTACACAGAAAGACATCACTTCTAATTTTAGTCTGACATCTCTGTGACTTTTTTTTTCTTCCCAATGCTGATCAGGGAATGAGCCCATTTTTAAGTGATCAGTTTTAAAACTTAAAATGTGTTTGCTTATTCAGTAGTTCCCAACTGTTCTTTCTTGGAACAATCAAGATGTGCCTGTCATGTGAACTTTCTTGGATTCAAGGGGTTTCACAAAATGTTCTGTTAACCAATTAGGAAATGTAGCCACTGTTACACACAGTCCTGTCATTTTCATAGAGGTATGTACGTGGCCCCTGAGACTCACTGGATATGGTGCTTATTCCTGGATACCATAGTATGAAGATGACATTCCTACGACTCACCCTGCACAGCATGCCGGTCCATCTCCATCGCAAGCGACTTCCAAAGCTAAGGCCAGTACCCATTTACAGCTGGCTGCACTGAGACAATGCAGATGAAATGTCCTCTGACACAGACAGGTAGCCTGACTGGGAATTCTCCCGACCAAATACAGGAAAAATCAACCCAGAATGCACTGTGCATTCGACATTCTCGTTTTTTTGGTTTGGGTTTTTTTAGCCAATCAATACACTTCCCGTAGAGTGCATCCACAAACTATTCACAGCGCTGAACTTTTTACGCATTTTTTAATGTTACAGGCTTATTCCAAAATGGATGAAATTAATTTTTCCCCTCAAAATTCTATACCAATCCCCCTTAATGACAATGTGAAAAAAGGGGTTGCTTTTTTTTTCTTTTTTGCAAATGTATTAAAAAAACCCTAAGAAATCACATGTACATATGTATTCACAGCCTTTGCCATGAAGCTTAAAACAGAGATTAGGTGCATCCTGTTTCCATTGATCATCCTTGAGATGTTTTAACACCTTAATTGGACTCCAAATGGGGTCAATTCAGTTGATTGGGCATGATTTGGAAAGGCACACACCTGTTTACATATAAGGTCCCACAGTTGACAGTCAGAGCACAAACCAAGCATGAAGTCAAATGTATTGTCTGTAGACCTCTGAGACAGGATTGTCTCGAGGCACAAATCTGGGGAAGGTTACAGAAACATTTCTGCTTCTTTGAAGGTCCCAATGAGCACAGTGGCCTCCATCATCCATAAATGGAAGAAGTTGTGATCCACCAGGACTCTTCCTAAAACTGGCCACCCATCTAAACTGAGCCATTGGAGGAAAAGGGCCTTAGTCAGGGAGGTAACCAAGAACCCAATGGTCACCCTGTCAGAGCTTCAGCAGTCCTCTGTGGAGGGAGAAAATCCTTCCAGAAGGACAACTATCTCTGCAGCAATCCACAAATCAGATCTGTATGGTAGAGTGGCCAGACGGAAGCCACTCCTTAGTAAAAGGCACATGGCAGCCCGTGTAGAGCTTGCCAAAAGGCACCTGAAGGATGCCCAGAATACTAGAAACAAAATTCTCTGGTCTGATGAGACAAAGATGGAACTCTTTGGCGTGAATGCCAGGTGTCATGTTTGAAAGAAACCAAGCACCATCCCTACAGTGAAGCATGGTGGTGGCAGCATTGTGCTGTGGGGATGTTTTTCAGCAGCAGGAACTGGGAGACTAGTCAGAAATGAGGGAAAGAGCAGCAGGACAATGACCCTAAGTACACATCCAAGATGGAGTGGTTTCAGGACAACTCTATGAATGTCCTTGTGTGGCCCAGCCAGAGCCCAGACCTGAATCCAATTGAATGTCTCCGGAGAGATCTAAAAATGGCTGTGCACTGACACCCCCCTTCCAATCTGATGGAGCTTGAGAGGTGCTGCAAAGAGGCATGGGCAAGACTGCCCAAAGATAGGTGCACCAAGCTTGTGATATCATATTCAAGAAGACTTGAGGCTGTAGTTGCTTCCAAAGTTGCATCAACAAAATACTGAGTGTAAATACTTAGTATGTACGCGTGATTACTTAGTTTTTTATTTTATTTTTAACAAATTTGCCAAAAAAAAAAAAAAAAATATATATATATATATATATATATATATATATATATATATATATATATATATATATATATATATATTTTTTTTTTTTTTTTTTTTTTTTTTTCTTCTTCTTCATGGTGTCATTATGGGTTGTTGTGAGTAGAATTTGGATGGGGGGAAAATTTATTTACTCCATTTTGGAATGAGGCTGTAACATAACAATGTGGAAAAAGTGAAGTGCTGTGAATACTTTCTGGATGGACTGTACCATTAATGTTACCAGAAGTACAGTGGGAAATTACACTGGGAGCTGGTGAGTATCACAGAGAAAGCTGGACAAGTTTATTGTATTTTGGAGACATATGACCATGAAATGCTAGAAAGAAAATGAAAACTGCTGATGATGGAAAATGGCTCTTTTCACAACCTCAGTGAGAGAGCTGTGATGTAGATATAGGACCTGGCTACCATCCGTTAGCGATGTGTATGCTTACCTGCTTATTGACTGTGGACATAGAAATGAAAGAATCAAGCAACAATCATGACAGTGGCTATCGGACTGACCATCATGTGGAATTTGTAGAACTTGGACGTTATGAAAGGGTACACTGACTTTGTTTATATATGAAACTAGTCAGGATTGAGGGAAAGATGAATGTAGCAATTTACAGAGACATCCTGGATGAAAACCTGCTCCAGAGCGCTCTTGTGAAACTAGAGCAGTGCCAGACCGTATAATGGTATTCTCCATTGCTGCTGTGGGCAAACACGGGAGAGCAGGGTCGGACTGGGAACAAATTTCGGCCCTGGCATTTTTCCTCTGGACCAGCCCACTATTGGCCCAACGAATCCACGTGAGAGAACAGAGAAGTTTCAGAAGAAGTCGGTTTCAGCATTTTATAAGGATATTCCACTGTTAAAGGAGATTTTTTTAATGAAAGACGTGTGGACGGGTCCGCGCGTCGAGACGCAGCCGGCACTGTGTGGCGGCACAGGAAAAACACCTCCGTGTTGATAACCATTTGTTAAAATCCAGGCGGCTTTTGATGGCTTTCAGTGGAGTGAGTATATGAGAAATTGTTTAACAGCTGGACATGTTCCAACTTGTCCTTAAGGCTTCCAACGGAGGTGTTTTTCCTGTGGCGGAGCGTCGCGGCGGCTGCGAACCGACGCTGCAATCCGCCCGCATGTCTTTCATTAAAAAAATCTCCTTTAACAGTGGAATATCCGGATAAAATGCTGAAACCGACTTCTTCTGAAACTTCTCTGTTCTCTCACGACGTCCTGGATCAATAGAGCCTGAAATGTGGAGGTTTTCAGCTTGAAACAGGCTGACGACGGCGCCTGAGAGCGCTGCACGACGTCTCGCTCCGTGGGAAGTTCTTAAAGCGACAGTATCACCTCAAAATGTCTCATCAGCCGTTAAAATTTTCACTGAAAACCAGCTTAATTTTTCGAACCGTGTCCACTTCGATGTGTCTCACAGGTTTAGAAAAAATTTTGATCAAACAAAGCGCCAGTCTCTCAGCAACTTCCGATGAGGGGCTGGACGACTCCTCCCACAAGGAGTGGTCACAGGCGAATGACGTCACCGACAGGAGTGGAAAAACTCACGCATGCGCACGAGGGTTCAAGCATGTCTGACGTAAAAACATATGAATGAAATCCATATAGTTTTTGAAAAAAATAAAAGGACCTATACTTTATGGACAGACCTCGTATATATATATATATATATATATATATATATATATGTATATAAAACATCATGAGGTTTATGTCACAGAAATCCTACTTTACAATCACACTGCCGTCATTGTTAAATTATTTCCTTTTGCATTTATAATAAACATTTGTATTTATTTAGTGTTTGTTTTTCTGGTTGAAATAAGATAGAAATAATCTACCAGACTTCAAAAAATATACAAGTTTCCATGTTATTTTATTTGTCTAAAATAAATGTCTGAGGTTCCTTATGTTAAACAAGAAATGATCTAATCTGAAATAACAGGTGGTTTTAATACAGATGAAAGGTTTCTAAAGAACCATTTATTGATTTATTTACCTATTTTAATTACAAGTGTTCTAAACTTTTTTTAACAGTAATCAGAAATTTTGAGGTAACAACAACAAAAAAACATTTCCAATGATTTTTCTTCAGAAAACTGCTCTATAAATGAGCAGTCCTGTCACACGTTAATGTTTTGTACAGATCAGTGGTTTCTGCACCAATTGGATTGGTCCAATCCATTTTGTAGAGATCAGTGGTTTCTGCCACGAGTCTTCCGTGTTTTGGCCCGACGCGTTGTTCCTATTGGACAATGCGAAGGTACGTCACAGCTCAGAGTGTCGAAAGTTGGCGCACCTCATCTCAACAGAACACCAGCTCTGTGTGGTATGCAGGAGATCACTTGACCGAGCGTCTATATGTTCAAATAATAATTTTTAAAAATACTGTCATCACTCTTCACTCTTAGTCAGTCTCTTACAATGGTGCAGCATAAATACACAAGCTTTACAGGAGCGCACGTCTCCTGCGCGCACTTTTTTTTGGGGGGGGGGGGGTGATGATAAACTCACACCCCCTTAATATTTTTTTTTTCTGGCGCTGGGTCTGACAAAACGGAAGCAAAAGCAGCACACAAGCGGAAAAAAGTTTTTGTGTCTCCAAAGTGTGTGTTTGAGTGAGAGAGAGAGAGAGAGAGAGAGAGAGAGGTAATGTGTAACCACTGCTAGGATTCACACAGCAGCAAATTAAGGAGCTGAAGTCCGTAGCTGTTGCATTTAAAGATTAACAAAAGTAAAGCACAGTTAATTAGGATAAAAGAAACGATTCCAACCTTGTAATCAGTAGGAGAGCTGAGAGAAGCCCAGGCGCCGAGGAGTCAGTCCATTCACAGGGGCGGGAGCAGCCACCTGCTCTTCTTGCAATCTGATTGTCCACCCTGTATGCTTCTCCAACTGTCATTGGCTGTTGGTCATGTCAATCATTGTGCTCGATGTAAGTCTCCGTTGTGTGATCAAACGGAAACAAAACTGAAACCTAGAATAAGACTGCGCCGTGTATGAAACACTACAGAACTTTTATTTTGACACAAATTCAGGAAGTGGTTCTGCAGCTGCGCCGATTAAATGTCGTAGCTTCACCGATCACGGACTTTCCTCGTGTTGACAGCAGCGCGTGGTTCGAGAACACTGTATATTTCCATAATCTCTATAAATATGGGAGGGCCGGCCCACGCACGTCTAAACGTGCAGCGGCCCACCGGGCAAATGCCCAAAATCACAGATTATCAGTCCGAGCCTGCGGGAGAGGTAAAATCAGCAGAATGTGGTTGTGTTCCAGGGCATGTAGTTATAATTTCATTTCAATTTATTTTCATTTATATAGCGCCAAATCACAACAGAGTTGCCTCAAGGCACTTCACACAAGTTGGGTCTAACCTTTTCAACCCCCAGAGAAACAGGGGTAAGGAAAAACTCCCTCTGAGGAAGAAACGTCAAGCAGACCAGACTCAAAGGGGTGACCCTCTGCTTGGGCCATGCTACAGACATAAATTACAGAACAATTCAGAGAAACAATTCACAAAATGAATATACAGGAAATGCTGTTGGTGCACAGGACAGGAGGGTCTCCAGCACAAATAAAACTCCCATCTCTGGATGGAGCCGCACCTTAAACAGAGAGAAAAAAAAACAGAATCAGGTGTCAGAAAGACAAGAAATACAGTATAATTTGCCAGCATTAAACAACAAGTAAAACAGGAAATACTAAGGTGATCGCTGGCCACTAGCCCTGAGCTTCACTAAAAGACCCAGAATTTAGGTAAAGTTGAGACAGCGGCATGCTCTGTTTACTAATAAAATGAATTAAAAGAGTAAAAAGCGTAAAACAAAACTATACCAGTATGCTAGCCATATGAAAGGGAAAATAAGTGCGTCTTAAGTCTGGACTTGAAAGTCTCCACAGAATCTGACTGTTTTATTGACACAGGGAGATCATGCCACAGAACAGGGGCATGATAAGAGAAAGCTCTATGACCCGCAGACTTCTTGTTCACCCTACAGACACAAAGTAGTCCTGCACCCTGAGAATGCAAAGCCTGGGCCGGTACGTAAGGTTTAAATAGGTCAGCTAGGTAGGGAGGTGCCAGTCCGTGAACAACTTTATAGACTAGTAGCAGAACCTTAAAATCTGATCTCACATGGACAGGAAGCCAGAGAAGGGATGCCAAAATGGATGTAATGTGATCGAACTTTCTGCTTTGTGTCAAAAGTCTGGGTGCAGCATTTTGAACCAGTTGGAGACCCCTAATGCTGGACTGCAGTAAACCAGAAAATAGAACATTGCAGTAGTCCAATCTAGAAGAGATAAACGCATGGATCAGCCATAGACAGGATGGGACGAATCTTCGCTATATTTTGCAGGTGGAAGAAAGCAGTCCTCGTAATATTTCTAATGTGGAGGTCAAAGGACAATGTAGGATCAAAAATTACCCGAAGGTTCCTCACTTTGTCAGTGTGATGTATGACACACGAGCCTAGGCTAAGCCTTAACTGGTCAAATTGATGCCGATGTCTCACTGGACCAAGAACCATCATTTCAGTCTTATCAGAGTTTAAAAGTAGGAAGTTTCTGGACATCCAGCTTCTCACTGATGCAAGGCAATCTTCTAAGGATTTTATGTGAAAGAGATTACCAGCAGTTATCGGCATGTATAACTGAGTATCATCAGCATAGCAGTGAAAGTTAAGTTATACTGCTTTGTTTGTGCTTATCCAATCTTATTTAGACCTATTTGTGTTGTTATTTTGTTTTTGAAGATATGTTGGCACTAGCTTTCTGAATACACCACAGGTTTACAAAGGATCCAGAGCCGGAACCTCGGAAAATTCAGGAAAAAACAAATAGTGCGCTCCCTATGGCGGTACCTACGTACCTATATGCAGTACTGAGAATTGAGCCCAAGTACATATTGACAATCCAGTGGTCTGCACTTGGTGGTATATGGAGGAGCTCAGGTGAACAGAGATAGAGGAAGAGATGTTGCTTCACCTTAGGCTGCCTTAAATGATCTGCTGCTTGCTTTGACACTTTGTGCACAAAACTGTTCACTTGCCAGAAAATATCTCACTTCCCTCACCTATAGAGTACGCTATCTAAACAGCAATGTCAAAGATTTAAGCACGGAGAAGTGACAATCTGATTTTTCTAATTCTGGTTATGCCCAAAACACACCCATGGTTTATGAAGATGATAAATACATCCTCTTTCTACACTACACCTTACTTTGAAATCAGATTATGTGCAAATAGTAGAGGCCCCAATATACTTGGACTATGTACTTTAGACATTGTGCTATAGATGGTCAATACAGGAGCCTTTTCATTTTGATACCCTTTCCTCTTCATTTTGATGTGTCCTCACCACAAAACCAGAGGAACGTCCGTCTGTAAACTGGCAACATGTGAATGGTAAACACTTGCGGATGTTCTGTACTTGTTCTGTTAGACCTCAGTGCTGCTTTTGATACTGTTGACCATAAAATTTTATTACAGAGATTAGAGCATGCCATAGGTATTAAAGGCACTGCGCTGCGGTGGTTTGAATCATATTTGTCTAATAGATTACAATTTGTTCATGTACATGGGGAATCTTCTTCACAGACTAGGGTTAATTATGGAGTTCCACAAGGTTCTGTGCTAGGACCAATTTTATTCACTTTATACATGCTTCCCTTAGGTAGTATTATTAGACGGTATTGCTTAAATTTTCATTGTTACGCAGATGATACCCAGCTTTATCTATCCATGAAGCCAGAGGACACACACCAATTAGCTAAACTGCAGGATTGTCTTACAGACATAAAGGCATGGATGACCTCTAATTTCCTGCTTTTAAACTCAGATAAAACTGAAGTTATTGTACTTGGCCCCACAAATCTTAGAAACATGGTGTCTAACCAGATCCTTACTCTGGATGGCATTGCCCTGACCTCTAGTAATACTGTGAGAAATCTTGGAGTCATTTTTGATCAGGATATGTCATTCAAAGCGCATATTAAACAAATATGTAGGACTGCTTTTTTGCATTTACGCAATATCTCTAAAATCAGAAAGGTCTTGTCTCAGAGTGATGCTGAAAAACTAATTCATGCATTTATTTCCTCTAGGCTGGACTATTGTAATTCATTATTATCAGGTTGTCCTAAAAGTTCCCTAAAAAGCCTTCAGTTAAATCAAAATGCTGCAGCTAGAGTACTGACAGGGACTAGAAGGAGAGAGCATATCTCACCCATATTGGCCTCTCTTCATTGGCTTCCTGTTAATTCTAGAATAGAATTTAAAATTCTTCTTCTTACTTATAAGGTTTTGAATAATCAGGTCCCATCTTATCTTAGGGACCTCATAGTACCATATCACCCCAATAGAGCGCTTCGCTCTCAGACTGCAGGCTTACTTGTAGTTCCTAGGGTTTGTAAGAGTAGAATGGGAGGCAGAGCCTTCAGCTTTCAGGCTCCTCTCCTGTGGAACCAGCTCCCAATTCAGATCAGGGAGACAGACACCCTCTCTACTTTTAAGATTAGGCTTAAAACTTTCCTTTTTGCTAAAGCTTATAGTTAGGGCTGGATCGGGTGACCCTGAACCATCCCTTAGTTATGCTGCTATAGACGTAGACTGCTGGGGGGTTCCCATGATGCACTGTTTCTTTCTCTTTTTGCTCTGTATGCACCACTCTGCATTTAATCATTAGTGATCGATCTCTGCTCCCCTCCACAGCATGTCTTTTTCCTGGTTCTCTCCCTCAGCCCAAACCAGTCCCAGCAGAAGACTGCCCCTCCCTGAGCCTGGTTCTGCTGGAGGTTTCTTTGTTGTGATTTAGCGCTATATAAAAATAAATTGATTGATTGATTGATTGATGTTTGATATAATTTAGCATAAATGTTGTTGACAATTTTTTGAAATTTAAAAACTAATTTACTTTTGTAGATTAAGAAATTATTCTGTGATCACCTGGATTCCAAACTCTCCAGAACATTATTCTGGTATCAACAGTTCTTTTATATTTCACATCAATAAGTGGAAAATAAAAGGTTCTTTAATTTTGAGATTAATAAATGTGGTTGATAATTTATTGAAAGTAAAAACTAATTTGCTTTTGCAGATTAAGAGATTATTCCGTGTGATCACCTGGATTCCAAACTCTTCAGGACATCTTTGGTATCAACAACTCCTTTAACATCAATAAGTGGAAAATAAAAGGTTCTTTAATTTTAGGATTAATACATTGATTGATTGGACATTATTTCATTTATCAGTCCCAATAAATAGGTTTTTTTTTGAAACTCACATTATCAGTTGAGCAGCTAAATTGTGAGTGATGAACAACTTGCAACAACAATGTGAAACCAGTCGTATCATCTACCACTTATGTTCATATACAACTGTTATTAATGATGTGATCAGCGCACCACATGGTAGATGTGAAATTATTAAGAATTGTTATGATTTGCAGCTTCACCTCTGTATCACCACAGTTTCTATATATTGAGTTACATCACTATGCAGACGAGTGACCAGAATTAATTTATTATCTGAAAATCATTGTGCTGCTTAATTAACCAAACAAAGCAAGCTGAAGGGTGTTTTATTTTGAAAGGGGTAGTGTACTACATGTTTGATGTTTTGCAGAGTAATTCTACTCTGTGGAGAGACATAATATTGGGAATGTTAGACACTGGCACTGATGACGACCATGGCCCCCTTCCAGTGTGTTTGGATGGTTTCATCAGCACGCTGTCTGAACAGGTGGAGCTGCAGTGACACCGTGGAAATCCCCTTCATCACCGTGTCGCTCTGCAAAGTAGCACAACAAATTCACGCTTTAATAACAAGTAAATATTATTTGTTTGGTCTGACCGACATGCATTAAAATGTCTTACACATTGTCAGGGTTTGTATTTTTGTTTCTTGTTTTAACTATGTTGCTCTGTTTAGTTATTGTGTTTTGTTAGTTTTTCTGTTTGTTAGTTATCTTGTTGGTCTTTTTCTGCTTGGGTTTTCTCTGTCCCTTTCTCTCTTGTCTTTCCCTTGGTGCTTGGTGGTGGGCGTTTCACTCTATCTGGCCACAGCATTGTTCTGGTGCTTTCTACGCACACCTGGTCCTAATTTGTTGCTCATCACCTGGGTGTATTTAAGGTTCACAGGTTTCACTAGTTACTTGCCAGATCGATGTGCCTTGTGCCTTCTTTCCAGCCCAGTTTGTGTGTTTTTCCTAATCCTGCTTGCCTCATCATTTTTGATCACATGCCTGTGTACCTGACTCCACTTCTGCCTGATGTTTTTTGTATTGCTGCATGTTTTGGACTGCCTTCACGTGTACAGACCTCTCTCTGATGCGTCACTAAACCTTTCTGAACCACAGAGCTGATTGTCTGAGTTTTGCATTTGTGTCCAACCATTCCTGACCATCGAACCCGATACACATTATTGAGTTAGATGACTGATGATTGAAAGTTTGAATATCGACAAACTTCCTGTGATTAGAATTGCTACCAGAGCATATTGGAATTGAACTAAAATAATGAATCTGAACTCAAAATGCAGCCTTTCACTTTCATTTGAGATCTTTTGCATTCTAGTCAGGTGGACAGTGGAGGAATTAGAACCTCCCTGTGTATTTAGGACAAGGGTTAGAGGAGCGATGATTCAAGGAGGAAAGTTTTTATTATTATTTTTAATTTAAATTTATTTATTGGTCTGATGTGCTAAATCAAGTCATAACATACTAAAAGCCCCCCCACGCCTTGGATGAACCAAAATCAGTATTTTTTTTTGGGGGGGGGGGGGGGTGGACATGCACAAGTAGTTTCACAGTGCACATATAGTCTGCTTGCCTGCACATATCATCAGTGATTGCCTCTGCCGCAGTGTAACATTAGGCAAAGAGGCAAAACAACTGGAGCAACGAAGAGAGAAAAACGTCTTTAAAAAATTCTTATGTGATTATTTTAAAATAATTATTCTTATAGGATGATTTTTTTAATCATCCCAAAAGAATACTTAAATATCACAAAAAGAATTCTGTAACAAGTTGGGTCAAGTACAACAACGTAATTATAGACCCATATGTGTGGGATATACGGCAATTCTATACTTCACAGTTTACACAAACTGTCTAAAACCTATTTTCACCACCAACGTTTTTGCCAGGTTTTAACCATGATGTGTCTAAAATGTCCCAACACTGCAGTTAACGTACATCAGGAAAGAATTCACATCACTTCACTTTTTTCCACATTTTGTGTTACAGCCTTATTTGAAAATGGAGTAAATGAATTTTCTTCCTCAAAATTCTACTCACAACACCCCATAATGACAACATGAAAAACATTTTTTGGAATTTTTGCAAATGTATTAAAACACTAACAAATCACATGAACACCTTTTGCTCAATACGTTGCTGGTGCACCGTTAACAGCAATTACAGCCTCAGGTCTTCTTGAATATTTTATTTATTTATTTATTTATTTATATTTATATAGCGCCAAATCACAACAAACAGTTGGTGCACCTTTCTGTGGACAGTTTTGCCCATTCCTCTTTACAGCACCTCTCAAGCTCCATCAGATTTGATGGGGAGCATCAGTGCACAGCCATTTTCAGATCTCTCCAAAGATCTGAAAACCGTCGCTCCAGTCTGAGGTCAAGAGCGCTCTGGAGCAGGTTTTCATCCAGGATGTCCCTGTACTTTGCTACATTCATCTTTCCCTCAATCCTGACTTGTCTCCCAGTTCCTGCTCCTGAAAAACATCTTCACAGCATGATGCTGCCACCACCATGCTTCACTGTAGAGATGGTGCCTGGTTTCCTCCAAACATGACACCTGGCTTTCACACCAAAGAGTTCAATCTTTGTCTCATCAGGCCAGAGAATTTTGTTTCTCATGATCTGAGAGTCCTTCAGGTGTCTTTTGGCAAACTCCAGGTGGGCTGCCATGTGACTTTTACTAAGAAGTGGCTTCCGTCTGGCCATTCTATCATACAGGTGTGATTGGTGGATTGCTGCAGAGATGGTTGTCCTTCTGGAAAGTTCTCCTCTCTCCACAGCAGAATATTGGCATTGGCCATTGAGCTCTTGGTCGGATTTACACACAGCCATTGATTTACGTTGGCTATGTACAAATTTTCTGACAGGTGGTTCACATTGTGTACATCAATGCAGCTGGAGAACTACTAAAAGAGACTCTGCAACAACAGATTTGTTGTCCCCATTTACATCTCCAATTCTAATGAAGTTGGGACATTGTGTAAAATGTAAATAAAACAGAATACGGTTTGAAAATCCTCTTCAACCTATATTCAATTGAATACACCACAAAGACAAGATATTTAATGTTCAAACTGATAAACTTTATTGTTTTTGTGCAAATATTTGCTCATTTTGAAATGGATGCCAACAACATGCTTCAAAAAAGCTGCGACAGTGGTATGTTTACCACTGTGTTACATCACCTTTCCTTCTTACAACACTCAATAAGCGTTTGGGAACTGAGGACACTAATTGTTGAAGCTTTGTAGGTGGAATTCTTTCCCATACTTGCTTGATGTATGACTTGTTGTTCAACAGTCCGGGGTCTCTGTTGTCGTATTTTGCGCTTCATAATGCACCACACATTTTCAATGGGGGACAGGTCTGGACTTCAGGCAGGCCAGTCTAGTAGCTGCACTCTTTTACTACAAAGCCACGCTGTTGTAACACGTGCAGAATGTGGCTTGGCATTGTCTTGCTTATTGTTATTGTTACATGGGAAACAAGGTACCAGCAGATTCAGTAGATTCTCACAAATCCAACAAGACCAAGCATTCATGATATGCACACTCTTAAGGCTATGAATTTGGGCTATTAGTAAAAAAGAAAACTAGAAAAGGGGGTGTTCACAATAATAGTAGCATCTGCTGTTGACGCTACAAACTCAAAACTACTATGTTCAAACTGCTTTTTTAGCAATCCTGTGAATCACTAAACTAGTATTTAGTTGTATAACCACAGTTTTTCATGATTTCTTCACATCTGCGAGGCATTAATTTTGTTGGTTTGGAACCAAGATTTTGCTTGTTTACTAGTGTGCTTGGGGTCATTGTCTTGTTGAAACACCCATTTCAAGGGCATGTCCTCTTCAGCATAAGGCAACATGACCTCTTCAAGTATTTTGACATATCCAGACTGATCCATGATACCTGTTATGCCATATATAGGCCCAACACCATAGTAGGAGAAACATGCCCATATCATGATGCTTGCACCACCATGCTTCACTGTCTTCACTGTGAACTGAATCCAATGAAAGACTCGTTAGCAGACTTTTAATGAGTCTTTCATTGGATTCAGGTGTGTTGGAGCAGGGAGACAACTAAGAGTGTCAGGAATGTGGCTCTCGAGGACCGAACTTGGCCACCCCTGCACTAGGCCATCACCTCCCAATAGCGGTGAAGATCCCAATGAGCAGAGTGGCCTCCATTATCCATAAATGGAAGAAGTTTGGATCCACCAGGACTCTTCCTAGAACTGGCCACCCATCTAAACTGAGCCATCAGGGGAGAAAGGCCTTAGCCAGGGAGGTACCCAAGAGCCCGATGGTCATTCTGTCAGAACTCCAGCATTCCTCTGTGGAGAGAGGAGAATCTTCCAGAAGGACAACCATCTCTGCAGCAATCCAACAATCAGGCCTGTATGGTAGAGTGGCCAGACGGAAGCCACTCCTTAGTAAAAGGCACAGGGTAGCCCACCTGTAGTTTGCCAAAAGGCACCTGAAGGACTCTCAGACCATGAGAAACAAAATTCTCTGGTCTGATGAGACAAAGATTGAACTCTTTGGTGTGAATGCCAGGCATTATGCTTGGAGGAAACCAGGCACCATCCCTACAGTGAAGCATGGTGGTGGCAGCATCATGCTGTGGGGATGTTTTTCAGTGGCAGGAACTGGGAGACTAGTCAGGATTGAGGGAAAGATGAATGCAGCAATATACAGAGCCATCCTGAACAAAAACCTGCTCAAGAGCGCTCTTGACCTCAAACTAGGGTGACAGTTTATCTTTCAGTAGGACAATGACCCTAAGCACACAGTCAAGATATCAAAGGAGTGACTTCAGGACAACTCTGTGAATGTTTTTGAGTGGTCCAGCCAGAGCCCAGACCTAAATCTGATTGAACATTTCTGGAGATATCTGAAAATGGCTGTGCACTGACACTTCCCATCCAACCTGATGGAGCTTGAGAGGTGCTGCAAAGAGGAATGGGCAAAACTGCCCAAAGATAGGTGCACCAATCTTGTGGCATCACATTCAAGAAGACGTGAGGCTGTAATTGCTGTCAAGGGTGCATCAACAAAGTACTGAGCAAAGGATATTAATACTTATGTATGTGTGATTTCTTTATTTTTTTCTAAATTTGCACAAATTTCAAAAACACCTTTTTCATGTTGTCATTATGGGGTGTTCTTTGTAGAATTTTGATGGGGGGAAATGAATTTACTCCATTTTGGATTCAAATTGTTAGCTAACAAAATGAAGAAAAAGTGAAGCGCTGTGATTAATTTCTAGATGCACTGTAACATAGCCGAATACACATGGAAAATAAAAGGAAAATTTCCACAAGTGCTAATAAAGGAGGTCTATTAACCCCTGTGTTAAGAAATTAGCAATTTAATGATCTGATTTTAAATGGGGTAATTTGACAAAGCTGCCTGTAACATATTTGCTGTGAGAGCGAACAGCGTTCCAGCAATGCAGAGGAGTGAGGAGGTTCCTTTCGCTGTTGCAGTGATTCTCCCCCCCTTCTGCCGACCACACAGCATCGACTCATTACACCAGCTGAAGGATAAAGATGCCAGCATTTGGGGAGGAAGATTGAACAAAATAAACACTTACAACCAGTGGTATAGAACGCTGAAGTCAAGAGGGCTGATTTTCTCTCACCTGTTTTTTTCTGCCTATTGGTGTGCACCAGTGGTGTTTGGAACGCAGCGGGGGAGGATGCTCGTGCTGTCGCTGGCTATTGTGTGGACAGGGGGCTCCCTCAGAGTGGAGAATATTAAGCGTTCATCAGATGATTCCCACTTGCGGATGTAGCATCTGTGCTTTGCAGATTCACTAAGAAGACCTGCTTAACATTTGCAACTTGTTATATAATGGAAGTGCCTTCTTTAAATTTTTGTTAAAACTGGATTTGACTGAGACAAATTTACCTGCACATTAGAAGACTGCATTTGAAGCTCCGTCCTGTATAATAAGTTGAGTTTTCCCGCCTTGCTGTTGTCTTCATGACTGGCATTGGTTATGGCTTGGAACTGCCCCTGTAGTAGGGGGAATACCCTGCTACTGGGAGTACTCGAGACAAACTATACCTGTCGAGGACATGCCAACAGTGGCCGTGAAAGAATCCAGACCAAAGAATAAAGCAGGCAAGTGCAGTTAAATATTATCTTTGTCATTCATCAAACATTTTGTTGTCTGTTCATACTAATTCAATCATACATGGCAAAAACACAGTGCATTGTGTTATCATCCGTGTCCAGCAGCTGGCCGCACAATTGTTTTCTTTACTGTTCGGGTCAGTTTCCATAAATGTGTTTAAATTCTTAGTAAATCCTTACTCCAAATGAATCAGTGTTTGGAGATAGGCTACATTTCCTCTGTGAACGTGGGATTACAGCACGGAGGCAAAAGCAGGGCACATCTTTGAACTTACTTCAAAGAAGTGCAGAAGACTTTCAGAGGTGTATCACAGTCATCACATACGGTGATGGTTTTAATGCAAATGGTGAAATTTTGACTTTCTTGTCACTATTATGTGCTCCTTCACTTAGAGTACACATGCACACATATGTACACTTTTAAAAATGTACTACATTACATTACTAAATTACTACAGTTATAGAAAATTTTGCAGTTTTCTGCAACCCTAAAATAATAACACTTTCTTACATTTTTATACTTGCTCAATGCCCCTTTTTGTCACAATGTGATGGTTAGGAACCTAAGTCATAGTTGTAGTCTTACACACCTCTCTGCAGCTTCTCTCCCCCTGCCATCTCCTCATTACCCCATCCCTGTAGAGACGGTGCCTGCTTCCAGACTACCAATAACCAGTAAAAATCTATTTAAGCATAAAAATTCAAAAAGAAAAAATAATATAGCACCTTCAACTGCACCACAGACTAAAACAGTTAAATGTGGTCTATTAAACATTAGGTCTCTCTCTTCTAAGTCCCTGTTGGTAAATGATATAATAATTGATCAACATATTGATTTATTCTGCCTTACAGAAACCTGGTTACAGCAGGATGAATATGTTAGTTTAAATGAGTGAACACCCCCGAGTCACACTAACTGTCAGAATGCTCGTAGCACGGGCCGGGGCGGAGGATTAGCAGCAATCTTCCATTCCAGCTTATTAATTAATCAAAAACCCAGACAGAGCTTTAATTCATTTGAAAGCTTGACTCTTAGTCTTGTCCATCCAAATTGGAAGTCCCAAAAACCAGTTTTATTTGTTATTATCTATCATCCACCTGGTCGTTACTGTGAGTTTCTCTGTGAATTTTCAGACCTTTTGTCTGACTTAGTGCTTAGCTCAGATAAGATAATTATAGTGGGCGATTTTAACATCCACACAGATGCTGAGAATGACAGCCTCAACACTGCATTTAATCTATTATTAGACTCTATTGGCTTTGCTCAAAAAGTAAATGAGTCCACCCACCACTTTAATCATATCTTAGATCTTGTTCTGACTTATGGTATGGAAATAGAAGACTTAACAGTATTCCCTGAAAACTCCCTTCTGTCTGATCATTTCTTAATAACATTTACATTTACTCTGATGGACTACCCAGCAGTGGGGAATAAGTTTCATTACACTAGAAGTCTTTCAGAAAGCGCTGTAACTAGGTTTAAGGATATGATTCCTTCTTTATGTTCTCTAATGCCATATACCAACACAGTGCAGAGTAGCTACCTAAACTCTGTAAGTGAGATAGAGTATCTCGTCAATAGTTTTACATCCTCATTGAAGACAACTTTGGATGCTGTAGCTCCTCTAAAAAAGAGAGCTTTAAATCAGAAGTGCCTGACTCTGTGGTATAACTCACAAACTCGTAGCTTAAAGCAGATAACCCGTAAGTTGGAGAGGAAATGGCGTCTCACTAATTTAGAAGATCTTCACTTAGCCTGGAAAAAGAGTCTGTTGCTCTATAAAAAAGCCCTCCGTAAAGCTAGGACATCTTTCTACTCATCACTAATTGAAGAAAATAAGAACAACCCCAGGTTTCTTTTCAGCACTGTAGCCAGGCTGACAAAGAGTCAGAGCTCTATTGAGCTGAGTATTCCATTAACTTTAACTAGTAATGACTTCATGACTTTCTTTGCTAACAAAATTTTAACTATTCAGAGCTCTATTGAGCTGAGTATTCCATTAACTTTAACTAGTAATGACTTCATGACTTTCTTTGCTAACAAAATTTTAACTATTAGAGAAAAAATTACTCATAACCATCCCAAAGACGTATCGTTATCTTTGGCTGCTTTCAGTGATGCCGGTATTTGGTTAGACTCTTTCTCTCAGATTGTTCTGTCTGAGTTATTTTCATTAGTTACTTCATCCAAACCATCAACATGTTTATTAGACCCCATTCCTACCAGGCTGCTCAAGGAAGCCCTACCATTATTTAATGCTTCGATCTTAAATATGATCAATCTATCTTTGTTAGTTGGCTATGTACCACAGGCTTTTAAGGTGGCAGTAATTAAACCATTACTTAAAAAGCCATCACTTGACCCAGCTATCTTAGCTAATTATAGGCCAATCTCCAACCTTCCTTTTCTCTCAAAAATTCTTGAAAGGGTAGTTGTAAAACAGCTAACTGATCATCTGCAGAGGAATGGTCTATTTGAAGAGTTTCAGTCAGGTTTTAGAATTCATCATAGTACAGAAACAGCATTAGTGAAGGTTACAAATTATCTTCTTATGGCCTCGGACAGTGGACTCATCTCTGTGCTTGTTCTGTTAGACCTCAGTGCTGCTTTTGATACTGTTGACCATAAAATTTTATTACAGAGATTAGAGCATGCCATAGGTATTAAAGGCACTGCGCTACGGTGGTTTGAATCATATTTGTCTAATAGATTACAATTTGTTCATGTAAATGGGGAATCTTCTTCACAGACTAAAGTTAATTATGGAGTTCCACAAGGTTCTGTGCTAGGACCAATTTTATTCACTTTATACATGCTTCCCTTAGGCAGTATTATTAGACGGTATTGCTTAAATTTTCATTGTTACGCAGATGATACCCAGCTTTATCTATCCATGAAGCCAGAGGACAAACACCAATTACCTAAACTGCAGGATTGTCTTACAGACATAAAGGCATGGATGACCTCTAATTTCCTGCTTTTAAACTCAGATAAAACTGAAGTTATTGTACTTGGCCCCACAAATCTTAGAAACATGGTGTCTAACCAGATCCTTACTGTGGATGGCATTACCCTGACCTCTAGTAATACTGTGAGAAATCTTGGAGTCATTTTTGATCAGGATATGTCATTCAAAGCGCATATTAAACAAATAAGTAGGACTGCTTTTTTGCATTTACGCAATATCTCTAAAATCAGAAAGGTCTTGTCTCAGAGTGATGCTGAAAAACTAATTCATGCATTTATTTCCTCTAGGCTGGACTATTGTAATTCATTATTATCAGGTTGTCCTAAAAGTTCCCTAAAAAGCCTTCAAAATGCTGCAGCTAGAGTACTGACGGGGACTAGAAGGAGAGAGCATATCTCACACATATTGGCCTCTCTTCATTGGCTTCCTGTTAATTCTAGAATAGAATTTAAAATTCTTCTTCTTACTTATAAGGTTTTGAATAATCAGGTCCCATCTTATCTTAGGGACCTCGTAGTACCATATCACCCCAATAGAGCGCTTCGCTCTCAGACTGCAGGCTTACTTGTAGTTCCTAGGGTTTGTAAGAGTAGAATGGGAGGCAGAGCCTTCAGCTTTCAGGCTCCTCTCCTGTGGAACCAGCTCCCAATTCAGATCAGGGAGACAGACACCCTCTCTACTTTTAAGATTAGGCTTAAAACTTTCCTTTTTGCTAAAGCTTATAGTTAGGGCTGGATCAGGTGACCCTGAACCATCCCTTAGTTATGCTGCTATAGACGTAGACTGCTGGGGGGTTCCCATGATGCACTGTTTCTTTCTCTTTTTGCTCTGTATGCACCACTCTGCATTTAATCATTAGTGATCGATCTCTGCTCCCCTCCACAGCATGTCTTTTTCCTGGTTCTCTCCCTCAGCCCCAACCAGTCCCAGCAGAAGACTGCCCCTCCCTGAGCCTGGTTCTGCTGGAGGTTTCTTCCTGTTAAAAGGGAGTTTTTCCTTCCCACTGTAGCCAAGTGCTTGCTCACAGGGGGTCGTTTTGACCGTTGGGGTTTTGCATAATTATTGTATGGCCTTGCCTTACAATATGAAGCGCCTTGGGGCAACTGTTTGTTGTGATTTAGCGCTATATAAAAAAATTGATTGATTGATTGATTTAGTGACGGGAGGGGAGACACGTTCTTTTTTTGTTTGTTTGTTTTGTTTGGTTTGTTTTTTTTGTTTTTTTGACAGCTGCATCATTTCTCTGACAGAGCACAGAACTATTTGTTTCACTCTGTGTCATTAGGAAACATGTTGACACTATGTTTTGATTGTGGTTAGTGTTATGGTTAATTTCATGTTAGGCTTTGGGGTAGTCCCATCTCAATTGAACCCCAACCCTACATTAATGTAGTACCCTAACCCTATTATATTTTATAGTTATATTTATTCATGAGACTGGGATTTTGTCCACTTTTGTAATAAGGAGTTTGGATTCTGTCCACTGATGTCTGTTGGGATTTTCCTGTCACCCATTTTCCCCACACCTCACACAGTGCTTCAACAGGGGTACCCGACTCATCACAGATTGTTGTTCAGTCAGAAAGAGCTGTTTGTGTCCAAATGTGATGACTTTGCTGTAAGACTGGGTTGAAAATAACAGCAACTGCAATACTTAATAAAAAAAATGGTTAAAATTTAAAAAGTTTTATACATAGTAAGTAATAAAAGTAATCCTATCATTTAACCGTTCAATGTTAAGATTATACTTTTATGGAGGACAAGTCAAGTCTGGAAGCACTGGTGCTGCGCTGCGCCGCATCCACAACACCACAGGACCACCTTGAGTCCTGTATGCTAACCACCCGGTTGGCATACAGGACTGACATTGTCATCCTCATGACGTGGACAGTAGGGTGGGGCTCAGTGGAGCTGTGACACCCTTAAGAGCTTCAGTGGCCCCACCTAAACTCTGTCAAAACACAGTGAAAGACAGTTAAAACAGAAATACAGTAATAAAAGAGAAAATATTGTATGTGAAAAACAAAATCAAAACTTCAGTAATCTTCAATTGTCAATCAGTTGATTCGATGTCCATATGTACAAGCTCACTACAATAACCAATAATAACAACAACATCTGACTGGTGTGGTTTTATTGTGCCTCCAGTTTCCATAGCACCCCTGTTTGTGTAGGCACCACACTGGGATCCACTGTGTGAGATCCTGCTTCTCACATAATGCTAGATTTATTTATTTTATTAATTTATTAGATTATTTATTAGATTTTGTTTTTTTTTTTGTTTGTTTTTTGTTTGTCTTCTGTTTTGTTTGTTTGTTTTTTTTCCTTTGGTGTTGTGATTAGAAATGGATCATTTTCTTGTCAAAGAATAATTAGTACCTGGTGAACATGAGAAAGGGGGATGTCAACATTCAGACAACATTCCAGCATTGTGAGAGAGAACAGGGCAGCCGAAAGGAGATCAGCCTCTGTCCTGGCTGTGTCACTTCTAGACAGGTGTCCCTGAGCATTTTCATCAGTTGTGTTGGGAAGGTGTCGTAACACGGACCCACAACAGGGGGCGCTAATGAACGGACAATGGATAAGGGAAGGAGTAACAATTTAATGTTGCACAAGAACACAACGTAAAATAAACAAAGGTACTGCCAATCATACACAAGAGGATTGCGGGCAGGCTCGAAGATAGGAGACCTCAGATGAACGAAGAGCCGGGACCCACACCGCTTCTACCACCAACGGCCTGAAGAACACCGAAGCCGCCAAGCCCTGAGTCCCCAGGTGGTCTCTGTCCTCCGTTGTCGGCCCTGGTACTGCTGGCAGAAAAAACAGAAGGTAGTGAGTGTGAATCCTCACACCCAGCAACCTTGATTACTGATTCTTGTGGAGGGAGAGCCTCCACCTCCAATCATACACACGTGCAGCTCCGAAAATCCAGTCAAGGAAATACCACCAGGAAAAAACAGCTGCAAAACAGATCAGATTATTATTCGACGTATAAGTCAGCAGAGAGATTACCTTGTATCGTAGGAGATTTCTCGGCGAGGAGGTGGAGTCGCCGCCCGGCCTTTATGGTGATGGTGATGATGAGATGATGAGTGACAGCTGGTGTTGAGGATGATTGACGGCTGTCACTCCCAGTGGTTCTGGCGCCCTCTTGTGCTTGAAGCCCGCACTCCAAGCAGGGCGCCATCCGGTGGTGGTGAGCCAGCAGTACCTCCTCTTCGGCGGCCCACACAACAAGTTGAATGAGGAGGGACTCATACCAGAACACAGGAGCATCCATGGTTTAATTTAATATGTGCAGATTATGGATGCTGGGCAAGACCCCAAATACATTTGATCATAAATTTCTTCTCAAGTAAATTAACATGTACCTCACACAGAGTACAGAATTACCCCAGCCAGAAAAGTTTTCTGCTGCATATAGCCCAGCAGATACCCAAAAACTGCCCCCAATATTTGGCCTAGATCAGATATCAAAGGTACCACATGAAAAGTTCAAATTAAATTACATATTCTACATAGGACAAATTGACCCCTGTAAGAGAAATTATCCAATGCATTACAAAAGTGTACAGCAGTAAAACTATTAAAAAAAACTAAAGATTTGAATTTCCACTTGAAATGAATTTGAAATTCAGGTACATAGAGATTACCGAATCCTAACAACAAACTAATTGTCTGCTATACACACACACACACACACACACAGCCCCCCCAAGACCACGTTCAGACTGGGATTGACAATCCGCCGTGTGCCGGATTCAATTTGGATTGCTGTCTAGCTGGATAGCATTTATCCTACATACACGTCCAAACTCAATCAGGCTCAAGTCTAATTCAAGCTGCGTGCGTGCGTGCGTGCGTGCGTGCGTGCGTGTGTGTGTGTGTGTGTGTGCGTATGTGTGTGCGTACCAGGACTCATGCTGTATTCAGATGTTGGTGTCAGAAAACCGTCACAGCGGTGGTTATAGCAGAATTTCTGTCATCTTCAGTGGCTGACTGCAGGTGATGCATGAGGCACTGTCATTTTTCAATAATAATGATGCAGACAATAATTTACTTCATTGAAAGATACAAGAGGTTGAAAGTTTTTTGCAGTGTTCTATTAAAGCAGGAAACCCTCACTCTGATTCTATGAGGTTATAAAATAATTCTAAATTAATTAGTGCCTTCCTGAAATATCACAAAAATTAATCACATTTACATGTTTAAAACCAGGCGACTCTCTGCATTTAAATAATCCAGCTCCCAATGTCCGTTTTTCATAACACAGCCAGTGGTCACCTCTGGCTGTGACTGCGGCAGCTGCGCAAAGTGATGGCACTTGCAATCAAAACTTTAATATTTTCCAACTCTGGTTGCTTACCAGAGCAACAAGGACAAACTGAATGTTATTTTATCTTTAACAAGGAGAACAAATGGGCAGCGAGAGATGGATTATTTAGATGTCATCCTCTGGCTTTAAACATGTAAACGTAATATTTCAGTGTGACATTTCAGAAAGGCATTCATTTATCACCTCACAAAAAGTTCATCATCGGAGCCAGGGCGTCCTGCTTTAATAGAATGTTGTGCAAAACGTCCAAACTCTGTTGTATTATTCAATGAAGTCAAGTATTGTCCATGTTATTTATCACTGAAAAATGACCATACATCATGTTGTTACCTACAGTAGTGTTCAGAATAATAGTAGTGCTATGTGACTAAAAAGATTAATCCAGGTTTTGAGTATATTTCTTATTGTTACATGGGAAACAAGGTACCAGCAGATTCAGTAGATTCTCACAAATCCAACAAGACCAAGCATTCATGATATGCACACTCTTAAGGCTATGAATTTGGGCTATTAGTAAAAAAAACTAGAAAAGGGGGTGTTCACAATAATAGTAGCATCTGCTGTTGACGCTACAAACTCAAAACTATTATGTTCAAACTGCTTTTTTAGCAATCCTGTGAATCACTAAACTAGTATTTAGTTGTATAACCACAGTTTTTCATGATTTCTTCACATCTGCGAGGCATTAATTTTGTTGGTTTGGAACCAAGATTTTGCTTGTTTACTAGTGTGCTTGGGGTCATTGTCTTGTTGAAACACCCATTTCAAGGGCATGTCCTCTTCAGCATAAGGCAACATGACCTCTTCAAGTATTTTGACATATCCAGACTGATCCATGATACCTGTTATGTGATATATAGGCCCAACACCATAGTAGGAGAAACATGCCCATATCATGATGCTTGCACCACCATGCTTCACTGTCTTCACTGTGAACTGTGGCTTGAATTCAGAGTTTGGGGGTCGTCTCACAAACTGTCTGCGGCCCTTGGACCCAAAAAGAACAATTTTACTCTCATCAGTCCACAAAATATTCCTCCATTTCTCTTTAGACCAGTTGATGTGTTCTTTGGCAAATTGTAACCTCTTCTGCACGTCTTTTATTTAACAGAGGGACTTTGCGGGGGATTCTTGCAAATAAAGTAGCTTCACAAAGGCGTCTTCTAACTGTCACAGCACTTACAGGTAACTCCAGACTGTCTTTGATCATCCTGGAGCTGATCAATGGGTGAGCCTTTACCATTCTGGTTTTTCTTCTACTGTTCTTCTGAACAATGTCTTGAACGTCCCATTTTCCTCAGGCTTTCAAAGAGAAAAGCATGTTCAACAGGTGCTGGCTTCATCCTTAAACAGGGGATACCTGATTCACACCTGTTTTTTCCACAAAATTGACGAACTCACTGACTGAATGCCACACTACTATTATTGTGAACACCCCCTTTTCTACTTTTTTTTTTTTTTTACTAATAGCCCAATTTCATAGCCTTAAGAGTGTGCATATCATGAATGCTTGGTCTTGTTGGATTTGTGAGAATCTACTGAATCTACTGGTACCTTGTTTCCCATGTAACAATAAGAAATATACTCAAAACCTGGATTATTCTTTTTAGTCACATAGCACTACTATTATTCTGAACACTACTGTATAGTCTGGCAGTGCAGATGACAGAAATTCTGCAATAGTGACCACTGTGACAGTTTTTATGATGCCGACATCTGAACAAGTGTGTGTGTGTGTGTGTGTGTGTGTGTGTGTGTGTGTGTGTGTGTGTGTGTGTGTGTGTGTGTGTGTGTGTGTGTGTGTGTGTGTGTGTGTGTGTGTGTGTGTGTGTGTGTGTGTGTGTATGTGTGTGTTTTTTTTACACCTTTTCATTTTATAGGAATAAGATTCAGTTGAAAATTTTGGCTTGTCAAAACGCCATTCTAACCGAATCTCTTCTTACTGATTTTTGGAAATGTTTTGAAGGAGCACTAGTTTGTAACCACTTTGCAAAGATCTTATGTGTATATGAGGTTTTTACCAATAGATTAATGATGAAAGTGTGCTGCTCTTGGATGCTGAATGTGCTGGAATCATCCAGGGAAAATTTATTTTGAAAGCTGCTGTCATGTCATGTGGTATAAATACTGTCTGACTACTGTGGCTTGTTATGAATGTTGACTCAGTAGATGTGAGTATCATCATGACTCAAAGGTGAACCAACCTTCAAATGTCTGATTGCTTGAAACTAAAGGCCAGTTAGAAAACTAATGTATAATGTGTGTTGAATGCATGCGCCTCATGGAATTTACACCTGTCCAGTATCACCAATACTGTTCTATTGTCTTCGTATACTGCAAGTGAGCAGCAGATAACCTCTATTTTTTAGTCTTTCTTTTTTTTTAGAACCAATTCCTCCTACTGTGAAGCAAACACCCATGAGACCTGCTTGGATGCCTATGACTCAAAAGTGCATTCTATTTTGAGTTTTACCAATGGCTGAATTCTTCTCTGTCTGTGGAAAATAGCCATATTTTTCAGATAGCATAGCTGGAACAAGTGTTTAACAGGGATAAAAAAGGAATTAAGCTTCCTGCCAATGAATACAGAATATTTATTTATTTTTATGCCACCCTACTTCTAAATATCCATCCAGGAATTTTCTAAACCTGCATACTCTAGTTAAGGAGTTATGAAAATGGGGACTGAGGCCTACCCCTGCAGTTATTGGGCAAGGGGCAGGGTACAACCTGGACAAGCCACCGTATACAGTGCATCCGGAAAGTATTCACAGCCCTTCACTTTTTCCATATTTTATGTTACAGCCTTATTCCAAAATGGAGTAAATTCATTTTTCCCTCAAAATTCTACTCACAACACCCCATAATGACAACATAAAAAACATTGTTTTCACATGTACGAAGTATTCACACCCTTTGCTATGAAGCCCTTTGCTCAATGCTTTCCAGGGCAAGCAATTGGCAGCAATTATAGCCTCAAATGGTCTTGAATATGATGCCACATGTTTGGTGCACCAATCTTTGGGCAGTTTTGCCCATTCCTCTTTGCACACCTCTCAAGCTCCATCAGGTTGGATGCAGAATGTCAGTGCACAGCCATGTTCCGATCTCTGCAGAGATGTTCAATCAGATAGAGGTCTGGGCTCTGGCTGGGACACTTTGATATCTTGGCTGTGTGCTTCGGGTCACTGTCCTGCTAACAGATGAACCATCACCCCATTCTGAAATCAAGAGTGCTCAGGTTGTCATCCAGCATATTGCTGCATTCATTTTCCCCTCAATCCTGACTAGTATCCCAGTTCCTGTCACTCAAAAACATCCCCACAGCATGATGCTGCCACCACCACTGTAGGGATGGTGCCTGGTTTCCTCCAAACATAACACCTGACATTCACACCAAAAAGTTGAATCTTTGTGTCATCAGACCAGAGAATTTTGTTTCTCATGGTCTGAGAGTCCTTCAGGTGCTTTTTGGCAAACACCAGGTGGGCTGCCATGTGCCTTTTACTAAGGAGTGGCTTCCGTCTTGTCACTCTACCATAGAGCCCTGATTGTGGATTGCTGCAGAAATGGTTGTCCTTCTGGAAGATTCCCCTCTCTCCACATTGGAATGCTGGAGCTCTGACAGAGTGACCCTGAGCCTGGTTCTGCTGGAGGTTTCTTCCTGTTAAAAGGGAGTTTTTCCTTCCCACTGTAGCCAAGTGCTTGCTCACAGGGGGTCGTTTTGACCGTTGGGGTTTTACATAATTATTGTATGGCCTTGCCTTACAATATAAAGCGCCCTGGGGCAACTGTTTGTTGTGATTTGGCGCTATATAAAAAAATTGATTGATTGATTGATTGATTGATCTGGTTCTTGGTCACCTCTCTGGCTAAAGCCCTTCTTAGATGGGTGGCCAGCTCTAGGAAGAGTCCTGGTGGACCTGAACTTCTTGTATTTGCAGATGATGGAGGCCACTGTGCTCATTCAGAATTTCAAAACAGCATAAATGGATTTGTACCCTTCCTCAGATTTGTGCCTTGAGACAATCCTGTCTCGGAGGTCTATAGACAATTCCTTTGACTTGCTTGGTCTGTGCTCTGACATGCACTGTCAACTGTGGGATTTTGTATGTCGACAGGTGTCTGCCTTTCCAAATCATGTCAAATCAACTGAGTTTACCCCAGGTGGACTCCAATTATGCTGTAGAAACATCTCAAGGATCAGTGGAAACAGGATGCACCTGAGCTCAATTTTGAGCTTCATGGCAAAGGCTGTGAATACTTATGTATATATGATTTTTTTATTATTATTTTTAATAAATTATCAAAAATCTCCAAAAACACTTTTTCACATTGTCATCATGGGGTGTTGTGTGCAGAACTTTGAGGAAAAAAATTAATTTCATCCACTTTGGAATTAGGCTGTAACATAAAAAAATGTGTAAAAATGAAGCGCTCAGAATACTTTCCCGATCCACTGCATGACCAGCCAGTCTACATGTATTTTGTGGACTTGGAAAAGGAGTATGACTGGGTATGTCGAAGTATCCTGTTGGGGTACTGTGGGAGTATGGGGTACTGCATTTGTTGCAACATGCAATCTGGTCTCTATATGACCATAGAAGGAGCTGTGTCCACATTCTCAGCATTGCATCGGACCTGTTCTTGGTGGGTGATGTGCTCCGCCAGGGCTGCCACTTGTCACCAATTCTCTTTGTGATATTCATGGATGGGATTTCAAGGCACAGTGAGGGACTGGAGAGTGTCCAATTTTGTGGCCTTAGAGTTGCATCTTTGCTTTATTGCAGATGATGTGGTTTTGTGGGCTTCATCAGGCAGTGACCTGCTATGTGAACTGAGCATGTTTGAGGCTGAGTGTGAAGCGACTAGGATGAGAATCAGCATCTTCAAATCTGACACCATGATCCTCTGCCGGAAAACGGTTGATTGCCCCCTCTGGGTAAGGGGAGAGGTATTGACCCATGTGGAGCAGTTTAAGTATCTCGGGGTCTTGTTCTCAAGTGGGTTAGGGTTAGTTTGAGCTTGAAGTCAATAGACGGACTGGGGTGGCATCTGAAGTTTTACGGACGCTGTACCGTGCCATTGTGGTGAAGAAGGAGCTGAGTCAGAAGATGAGGCTCTTAATTTACCAGTCAGTTTATGCTCTTATCTTTACCTTTACCTTTACCAAGGGAGGTCTTCCAGGCATGGCCAACTGGGAGGAGGCCCCGGGGAAGATCTAGAAGACACTGGAGGGATTATACTTCACCACTGGCTCGGAAACACCTTGAGATCCCCCGGGAAGAGTTACAAGACTTGGCCAGGGATAGGGAAGTGTGGGACGATCTGCTTGGTCTGCTGCCACTGGCACCTGGACCCGGAGAAGAGGCTGAAAATGAATTAATGAATATTTGTGCAATTTACATAATATACCAACTTTATCTGATTTGGGGTTGTATAATTATGCTAGTTACTTAATTAACCCTTGTGTGCTGTTCATATTTTTGTTATTCTGCTAGTGTTCGTGGGTCTACTGGACCCGCTGCATTTTTCGGTAGGTAATTCAATACAATCAAAACATTTTTTGTTAAAATCCTCAACAGAGGTTTACTTCATTTAATTTACAAGCAATATGAACATAACACATGGTTAATTTGCCCACTACTTTTGTTAGTCTACATTCATAAGTAAGTGGCAGTTGTTTGTTGGTTGATTTCTGACATGTAATTAAAAAAAATAAAAATTAAAAAAAAATTTGATCAAGATTTGAGTGTTTTGCCTAGAACAAATTTACAAATGGTCTAAGAGTTGTCATAACAAATTAATTCTTGATATCTCTGAACTTCATTAAACTTTAACTGTATTCAATCAGGTAACAGTACACAAACTAAACACATATATAGTAACCTTCAACCTACTGAACACATTGCTTTTCCATACCAGCCTATACAGCACATGAGGGGCACAGTTTTGTTGTGTGTGTTGCATATCATTTTGTGATGGGAGCACGAAAAAAAAAAACGAGACTGGGCTGCTGCTGGGAGCAGTTCCTGTCCCAGCTTGTGCAAAGTAAAAAAATGTCACACGTGATGTTATGTCCACTGAGTCCTTTAGATTTTTTTTCAGGAGCTCGTCCATACAGCTTCCCTGTGTAGACTTGCAAATTCCAAGCATATGGTGAAGTTGCATTACAAGCAGCCCAGATCTTTATACTGGTCTGTCATCTCGTTATCAAAGCGGATAATACTGGAAATTATGTGGAATTTTTCAAGGGACATTGTGGCACGGAAAAGTTCTCTGCCATTTTCTGTATCCCACAGGGACATTGTGGATTCTCCTTTTGACCTAAACACTCCAGCTAGGATAAGAGGCTCAGTGTAGGGTTGTAAATGGGTTGGATCCATCTCCCTCCATCTCTCTCCAAAAATGTGTCTTCTTTCTAAATTAGTGCAATCTCAAATAATTTTCTGAATGGAATCTTGGAGGAAAAGTTCAAACAATGACATGATGTCTTGCACATGCGAAACCGCCATCCGTGTTGGCCCTGGTTGCATTTTTATGATATTGGCGGCTATGCGAGGTGGCTCATCCCTCGGGAAAGAAGATTATTCAATTTCTCCATTTCTTGACACCCATTTTTCTCCCCTTGGGGCTAACTGAGGGCAGTCTGGTCCTGGGCCTGGCTCCTGATGGGCTGGTCCTTGGCCTGGTTCCTGGTAGGCTGGTCCTGGGGTTGGTTCTTGGTAGGCTGGTCCTGGGGTTGGTTCCTGGCAGGCTGGTCCTGGGGTTGGTTTCCAGTAGGCGGGTCCTGGGGCTGTTTCCTGGCAGGCTGGTCCTATGACTCGTTTCATTTTGTAAATGGCTGTTGTTCAATTTCATCTTCTTTAGAATCACTTTCAGTCTCTGAATTTTCAGAAATATGTTCTTCATATTCTGAAGCCTCTTCCTCTGCATCATTATCAAAATCTTCACTCTCTCTAAAAATGAACTCTAAGGCCCTCTGAGCAGAAAATCGTTACGCCATATCCATCAGTTGTGATAGTGACCCACACTGGCAAAGCTATTTATATCGTGTCCCACCCCTAATTTGTGATTGGCAGCTGGAGAAAAAAATATTGGTTCCCCCAAGAAAGGAGGTTTAGGTGTGTGGGAATGTGAAAGCAGACAGCTGTGGGTGCTTGAATTTTCAGTATACAATGTCACAACCTTGTGCGGAAACAGCATTGGCAGAAACACATGTGTGCACCCTGTTTCACACACACACACACACACACACACACACACACACACACACACACACACACACACACACACACACACACACACACACACACACACACACACAGAAGGCCCAGCTAGTGAGATTATGGAATGAAGGTACACAGGTCCTCTGATTTATGCACTTTTATGAATTCCAGGTCCAGGGGACCCAAGCATGTTGTATAACATGTTGGAACATGTTGTATGTATGTTTTATATATATATATATATATATATATATATATATATATATATCAATCAATCAATCAATTTTTTATATAGCGCCAAATCACAACAAACAGTTGCCCCAAGGCGCTTTATATTGTAAGGCAAGGCCATACAATAATTATGTAAAACCCCAACGGTCAAAACGACCCCCTGTGAGCAAGCACTTGGCTACAGTGGGAAGGAAAAACTCCCTTTTAACAGGAAGAAACCTCCAGCAGAACCAGGCTCAGGGAGGGGCAGTCTTCTGCTGGGACTGGTTGGGGCTGAGGGAGAGAACCAGGAAAAAGACATGCTGTGGAGGGGAGCAGAGATCGATCACTAATGATTAAATGCAGAGTGGTGCATATAGAGCAAAAAGAGAAAGAAACAGTGCATCATGGGAACCCCCCAGCAGTCTACGTCTATAGCAGCATAACTAAGGGATGGTTCAGGGTCACCTGATCCAGCCCTAACTATAAGCTTTAGCAAAAAGGAAAGTTTTAAGCCTAATCTTAAAAGTAGAGAGGGTGTCTGTCTCCCTGATCTGAATTGGGAGCTGGTTCCACAGGAGAGGAGCCCGAAAGCTGAAGGCCCTGCCTCCCATTCTACTCCTACAAACCCTAGGAACCACAAGTAAGCCTGCAGTCCGAGAGCGAAGCGCTCTATTGGGGTGATATGGTACTACGAGGTCCCTAAGATAAGATGGGACCTGATTATTCAAAACCTTATAAGTAAGAAGAAGAATTTTAAATTCTATTCTAGAATTAACAGGAAGCCAATGAAGAGAGGCCAATATGGGTGAGATATGCTCTCTCCTTCTAGTCCCCGTCAGTACTCTAGCTGCAGCACTTTGAATTAACTGAAGGCTTTTTAGGGAACTTTTAGGACAACCTGATAATAATGAATTACAATAGTCCAGCCTAGAGGAAATAAATGCATGAATTAGTTTTTCAGCATCACTCTGAGACAAGACCTTTCTGATTTTAGAGATATTGTGTAAATGCAAAAAAGCAGTCCTACATATTTGTCTAATATGCGCCTTGAATGACATATCCTGATCAAAAATGACTCCAAGATTTCTCACAGTATTACTAGAGGTAAGGGTAATGCCATCCAGAGTAAAGATCTGGTTAGACACCATGCTTCTAAGATTTGTGGGGCCAAGTACAATAACTTCAGTTTTATCTGAGTTTAAAAGCAGGAAATTAGAGGTCATCCATGTCTTTATGTCTGTAAGACAATCCTGCAGTTTAGCTAATTGGTGTGTGTCCTCTGGCTTCATGGATAGATAAAGCTGGGTATCATCTGCGTAACAATGAAAATTTAAGCAATACCGTCTAATAATACTGCCTAAGGGAAGCATGTATAAAGTGAATAAAATTGGTCCTAGCACAGAACCTTGTGGAACTCCATAATTAACTTTAGTCTGTGAAGAAGATTCCCCATTTACATGAACAAATTGTAATCTATTAGACAAATATGATTCAAACCACCGCAGCGCAGTGCCTTTAATACCTATGGCATGCTCTAATCTCTGTAATAAATTTTATGGTCAACAATATCAAAAGCAGCACTGAGGTCTAACAGAACAAGCACAGAGATGAGTCCACTGTCCGAGGCCATAAGAAGATCATTTGTAACCTTCACTAATGCTGTTTCTGTACTATGATGAATTCTAAAACCTGACTGAAACTCTTCAAATAGACCATTCCTCTGCAGATGATCAGTTAGCTGTTTTACAACTACCCTTTCAAGAATTTTTGAGAGAAAAGGAAGGTTGGAGATTGGCCTATAATTAGCTAAGATAGCTGGGTCAAGTGATGGCTTTTTAAGTAATGGTTTAATTACTTTAATTAATTATATATATATATATATATATATATATATATATATATATATATATATATATATATATATATATATATATATATATATATATATATATATATATATATATACGAGGGCTGTCCGTAAAGTATAGGTCCTTTTTATTTTTTTCTAAAACTATATGGATTTCATTCATATGTTTTTACATCAGACATGCTTGAACCCTCGTGCGCATGCATGAGTTTTTCCACGCCTGTCGGTGACATCATTCGCCTGTGAGCACTCCTTGTGGGAGGAGTCGTCCAGCCCCTCGTCGGAATTCCTTTGTCTGAGAAGTTGCTGAGAGACTGGCGCGTTGTTTGATCAAACTTTTTTCTAAACCTGTGAGACATATCGAAGTGGACATGGTTCGAAAAATTAAGCTGGTCTTCAGTGAAAATTTTAACAGCTGATGAGAGATTTTGAGGTGATTCTGTCGCTTTAAGGACTTTTCACGGTGCGAGACGTCGCGCAGCGCTCTCAGGCGGCGTCATCAGCCTGTTTCAAGCTTAAAACCTCCACATTTCAGGCTTTATTGATCCAGGACGTCGTGAGAGAACAGAGAAGTTTCAGAAGAAGTCGGTTTCAGCATTTTATCCGGATATTCCACTGTTAAAGGAGATTTTTTTAATGAAAGACGTGCAGGCGGATTGCAGCGTCGGCTCGCAGCCGCCGCGACGCTCCGCCACAGGAAAAACACCTCTGTTGGAAGCCTTGAGGACAAGTTGGAACATCTCCAGCTGATAAACAATTTCTCATATACTCACTCCACTGAAAGCCATCAAAAGCCGCCTGGATTTTACAAATGGTTATCAACACGGAGGTGTTTTTCCTGTGCCGCCGCGCCGCGTCGGCTGCGTCCCGACGCGCGGACCCGTCCGCACGTCTTTCATTAAAAAAATCTCCTTTAACAGTGGAATATCCGGATAAAATGCTGAAACCGACTTCTTCTGAAACTTCTCTGTTCTCTCACGACGTCCTGGATCAATAGAGCCTGAAATGTGGAGGTTTTAAGCTTGAAACAGGCTGATGACGCTGCCTGAGAGCGCAGCGCGACGTCTCGCACCGTGAAAAGTCCTTAAAGCGACAGAATCACCTCAAAATCTCTCATCAGCTGTTAAAATTTTCACTGAAAACCAGCTTAATTTTTCGAACCATGTCCACTTCGATGTGTCTCACAGGTTTAGAAAAAATTTTGATCAAACAAAGCACCAGTCTCTCAGCAACTTCTCAGACAAAGGAATTCCGACAAGGGGCTGAACGACTCCTCCCACAAGGAGTGCTCACAGGCGAATGACGTCACCGACAGGCATGGAAAAACTCACGCATGCGCACGAGGGTGCAAGCATGTCTGACGTAAAAACATATGAATGAAATCCATATAGTTTTTGAAAAAAATAAAAAGGACCTATACTTTACGGACAGCCCTTGTAAATGTGTACAGAGGCGTTGGGTGTGTGGTCATAGAAAATGTGTTTTGATTTATGTTCTTCAAAGAAAATGAACCAAAGCCAATGATTCTGAGCTTGAAAAAATAATTAATTGTTCTGTTTGTCTTTTGAACAAAAGTGAAAACAGGTCCCACAGACCTATTTGTGGTCACTCGGAGTATTAAAGGCTTGACATAATGAAAATCAAAATGAAGTAGACATTCTAACTGACTGAACACATGTATTCTTTGGTAAGATCTATCTATCTATCTCTGTCATGCGCAAGCACTTAAATATATTTATTTGTATTTCCTCCAGATTCTGAGACAACAGAAGATGAAGGTGGAGACCAATATGATACCAAAGGAGATAGTGGGGATATTGAGGACCAGATTCTGCCCACAGGTAGCTAGCTATCTCCACATCTTGCACGGTTTTCTTTGCATTGTTTTCATCCATCCATAACAACAGTACTACAGACTGAAAGATGTGTTAGAAATAGATGTAAATTATAAACTTGTGAAAGGTTCCGTGGCAGTACACATTGGTGCTTAAATTCTTCTAAATTATGCAAACGTTGGTCAAAAACACCTACAAATATGTCCAATTTGTCATGTCATGTGTTTTACATGAGACACAGTGATGGAAAAATGTGCAGATGATGGAAATGCAACACAAAAACGGGAAGATCACCTAAATACAACAAGGTAGGAACCACGGAATAATCCTTTCAAGTATTTTTAAGACCTCAGCACCCTAATATTCAAAACTGAGCCCACAATTTGTGCTTAATCCAAAGTGCCAAGCAGTAATATCGTTGCTTTGTTTCAAATCCTGTATTTTAGGATTCTATCAAATGATTTTTCAAGCGAATCTCCTCCACAAGCCCTCCCACCTCCATCCCCAAGACTCATCAAACGTCCCTCCACCTCTCCAATGCAGAGTCGCTCTGGGGCAACTACACCACTTAGCTTACGGAAGAAAATTACCGTACAAACTGACTACCAAGATACAGTGCCTGGGGAATTTGAGGAAAAGGTGAAACAGCCGAAATCCATTTCTCAGTCTAACAATCAGGACTCAAGACCGCAGACACCGCTGAGTGAATATTCAAGAAAGGAATTTACTCTTAGACCATCCCCAAAACTTACCAGGGCAAGTTCAAAGGTTTTTGAAAAGGTTCGTGACTTAGAAGAGCGACGACGAAGTCTTGAAATTCCCGAAGGCTCCATCTCAGGAAGATCTTGGGCTGGGTTCAATCGAGCTGGATCTGTTGATTCAGATGATGGAGGAAGCCGGTTGGGCATCTCTAGAGAAAGTTCAAGGGAAGATCTAAGAGAAGCATTAAAAGAGGATGCTGCTGAACGAAGATCAATGTTCAAACAAAGAGCTGCTTCAGTGGAGGAGAAACCTCGTTATTCCCAAAAGGTTCAGGACATCGAAAACAAGTTTGCAGAAGAGCTGCAACGTATTAAAAAGCTTGTTGGAAAACCTCATTTGAAAAAATCTTTTTCAACTGAACAGCTGACTTTAAAGGGAAGACAGCATCAGCCTTTCAGGAAGCTTGAGCCTATTCCTCCACAAGTCCTCCAGAAGCTCCAAGAAAGAGAACGCGCTCAATGGGCAAAGGAACGGAAAGAAACAGAACAATCTAAAGAGGAAGCAAAAGAAAATACACAATATTTTGTAAGTCGTCAACCAGTGCAGCATGAACAGCAGAATGCCCAGCCTCAGAAGATAACAACTACTCCTACAACAAATGTAGTGGTCAGTAGATTTGGAGAGGTTTCAGGCACCCCTGAGTCCATGCAGGTGTCTGACCTGCCAGGACAACGGTCGCTGAAAGAAATAAGCAGAATCAGTCCTGTAACAGAAATTGTTCAAAGATCATCATCACCAGCGCTAATTCTCCATCAAAGGGGCGACTCACCAAGCAGAAATACTGCTGAGATGACTTTACGCAAGGTTGAACGAAGGCCCCCAAGTCCGCTTGTGCAAAGGGTATCTCGAATGCAGGAGTCCCCGTACATTCAAGATGGCCTTGTGCAAACATCACATAAGGATGAGACTTCAGGAAGGACAACACCAATAGAAGTGGCCTTAAGGAAAATTGAAAACAGACCTGAAAGTCCACTGTTACAGAAAAAGTCTAACATTGTACAAGATATCCCTCAACAACCTCCTTCAAAAGTCAAAAGATTGATACCAGTCACCCCACTGGAGGAGCAGATGGAAGTAGAATTACCCAAACAAGCCTTGAAGATAAAAATTCCTACGATTGTTGTTGAAGATGAACATATGGAACAGGATGTGCCTGTAAAGACACGGGAGCCTACCTGTGCCAAAGAGGGAAAACCACAGAAAACCAAAGGAAAGAGTCGTTGCGCACGTCCCATGTCTCCAGAGTACGGTAGGTTTTGTGTTTCTCTCATTAAAGTTCTTATAGATGTAAATCACAGAGTCTGCTTTTCTTTCTGTGTTTGAAAAGTCATTAATTCCACACTGTTAGGCAAGTTCTCCTTCAAATGACTCATGAAAAACTGCCTTTAGTCAAGTCATTTCTAAAATTGCAGATTCTTCAGATGACTCCTATGTCTCTGCTGAAGAGGACCCCTTGGAGGCACCGGTATTTGAATTTCCCCTCCAGGACACCGTAGCGTCAGCTGGCGCAGCTGTACAGATGAAATGTATTATTGCCGGCACTCCAGTTCCGGAAGGTGTTCCATTTTCCATTTTTTAAAGACAGAATCTTGATAGATCATTGTGAGTTGTGTATTTAGATTGTAGTTGCATATGACTTATCTATGTCTTATGTTTTTCTGTTCAAGTTACTTGGATGAAAGACAACGTTGCGATCACTGGTGGTGCAAATTATACCATCAAAGTGGAGGGTGAACGTCACAGTTTGCGCATCGAATCAGTTAAAATAAGCGATGGTGGGATATATTGTGTAACTGCTGTTAATCAGGTGGGCAGAGTGTCCAGCAGCGCCTCTCTCACAGTGAATGCAGGTACAGCTGAGTTTTGAATTTGCTTAAAAGAGAATCTACATGCTGCATGTGGTGTTTGACTTTGTGTTGCTGAAAGTATACCCTATGTGGAAAACAGGGGTGCCATGCATTTAACACCGAGGCCTTCAGAGCTATCCTCCCACAATTAAATGTGGCGTCACATGATGCAGCATTACAAACAGACATCGCATAGATACTGTCATTACCAAAGGAACAAGAGAAACCTCATAACAGCCAGCCACAATTTCTCATGCAACTACAACCACCTACAAAGCAAATAGCTCATAAACATAAACACAAATACAACAATCAGAATTCAACAGATTCCAGCCAAGCTGGTGTGCATATTTTGTGGACCTACACAGACACTGATATAGACAGACCACAGATGCAGATCAATCGTTTCCATCTCACCCTGTCCTCTGTATCTTCTCTCACACCAACCACCTGCATGTCCTCCCTCAGCACATCCATAAACCTCCTCTTTGGCTTCCGTCTTTTCCAACTGCTTGGTGGCTCCATCCTCAGCATCCTTCTCTCTATATACCCTGGTTCCGTCCTCTGCACATGTCCAAACCATGTCAGTCTCACCTCTCAGCCTTTGTCTCCAAACCGTCCCACCTGAGCTGTCCCTCTGTTATGTTCATTCCTAATCTTGTCCATTCTTGTCACTCCCAAAGAAAATCACATCTTCAGCTCTGCCACCTCCAGCTCTGTCTCTTCTTCTTTTGTTAGCGCCACTGTCTCTAAGCCGTACAACATAGCTGGTCTCACTACTGTCTTGTAGACTTTCCCCTTCACTCTCACAGATTCTTTGATCACAAATCACTTGTGCCATTGTGCTCCACCCACTCCACACTGCCTGCATGCTTTTCTTCACCTCTCTATTATGCTCTCCATTACTTTGGATAGTTGACCCAATATATAAACTCATTTACCTTAACCATCTCTACTCCTTGTAACCCCACTATTCCACCGGGCTCCCTCTCATTCACACACATGTACTCAGTCTTGGTCCTACTGACTTTCATTCCCCTTCTCTCCAAAGCATATCTCCACATCTCTAGCCTAGTCACAACCTGCTCTCTACTCTCACAGTCATCAGCAAACATCATTGTCCATGGAGAATCCTGTCTGATCTCATCCGTCAACCACTGGGAACAAGAACAGACTCAGAGACAATCCTTGATTTAATCTTACCTCCACCTTAAATGAATCTGTCATTCCTACCATGCATCTCACCACTCTCACACAGTCCTTGTACATATCCTCCACCACCCTCACATAATTCTCTGCCACTCCAGACATCCTCATGCAATACCACAACTCTTCTCTTGGCACCCTGTCATAAGTTTTCTCTAAATCCACAAACACATTGTATCTCTGTCTGGCCTTCTCTATACTTCTTCATCAGTACGCTCAATGCAAACATTCCATCTGTAGTGCTCTTTCTCAGCATGAAACCATATTGCTGCTCACAGATCTATACCTGTTTTCTGAGTCTAGCCTTTACACCTATTTGCCTCTGTAGTTACGGCAGTTCTGCACATCACCCTTGTGCTTAAAAATCAGAACCAGCATACTTTTTCTCCATTCCTCAAGCATCTTCTCACTTTCAAAAATTGTTTTAAACAATCTGGTTAGACACTCCACTGCCGTCTCTCTTACATATTTGCATGCCTTCAGTGGAATGTCACTTGGACAAACTGCATTGCCACTCTTCATCCTCTTCATAGCTGTCCTCATTTCATCCTTGCTAATCTCTTGTACTTCCTGATTTAGTCTCTCTACATTATCCAAACTTTTCTCTCACTCATTTTCTTTATTCATCAGGTCGTCAAAATATTCCCTCCACCTTCTCAATACACTCTCCTCGATTGTCAGCATATTACCTTCTGCATCCTTTATCACGCCAACCTGCTGTTTATCCTTTCCAGCTCTGTCCTTTTATCTGGCCATTCGGTACAAGTCCTTTTCTCCTTCCTTAGTGTCCTATTTCACTAAGCTATGACAGCCTGCAAACAGCAGTTGTGAGAGGAATCACTTGATTTCATGCAACGTTCGCTAGGTGGCCGTCTTCCCTTGCTTTACTCGCAGGGTGTCATCACTGTTGTGGCTGAATTTTGAATTTTTCAAAGTTGCAGAGGGCACAAGGCTCCTCCCAGTATGCCCTCAGAGCCATCGCTGGTGTCATGCAACCCTCTGAATGCACTTGCTGTGACTCCTAACGTGAGGGATTCATGAGAAAACTGGGGGGGGTGTCTGGGCCATACGCATGAGCTGTGCAGGAGCATACCATAATAGCAGAGAGAAACAGCTACTTCTGGATGTGGCCGAGTTGCTGCCAGCCTGGCCACAGTTGCGATGGACATCAGGACTTCTGGACTTTCTGCATTTAATGGTTGTTTTTTATTGTTTTTATTGAGGCGCACAATTCTGCAGGAGTGGAGCACCCATCACTGTGTCTCTTTTAATATTTTTTATCTGGAGCACTCTGTCTGTCTGTCTGTCTGTCTGTCTGTCTGTCTGTCTGTCTGTCTGTCTGTCTGTCTGTCTGTCTTTCTCTCTCTCTGAGGAGGTGCAGTGGGAGTTCTTTGATGTGCTCATTGTGAAGACTACACATGAACAGGCAGGAAATATTCTTTCATTCAATGACACACTGCTCATATCCAGCTCCAACAGCACACGTGTCTTTAAACCGGGAAAATCTTTTTGCTAAATGCCATGCCGTGCAAATGTGACATCAAATGTCCATCAGACCCAAAATGCAGGAGGATGTATCTGTGCTAAGTCAATGTGCAGACCCACCTTGGATCTGCTGTGGACATCCAGAGTGGGGAAAAAGCAAGGGAACAGCTGAAGGGACTTACAATGTTATTGCCAAATAAATCAAATCAAATCAGCTTACACAGACCCCCAAAGCACTGCTGGACATCACTGCATCACGGAGAAAAGGTTGTTCCAGCACATGAACGGTTGCTGTGCACAGATCTCAGAGCCAGTGTGCCCCTTAATTGTAGTAACACAGTATAGAAAATGAATGGATTATGTACTGGACATGGAAGACAGGACATTAGATCCTGCAGGGGTATCATTCTGCAAAATGGGGGGTACGCTATCAGCTTCATTATTATTATTAATTTATTTATTATTACTTTATTATTTGTTTTGTTTTGCCATCATTGGCAACAGTGGGGGAATTTCCACAGTCTATTCACATGGATAACAGCTTGGGACTCCGGCGAGGGCGGTCTCATCTCCTCCACTCTCCCTTATCTCTCTGCTTTTAACCTTCAAATCCCTACTTCACCAGACTGTGAATTCCTCAAAACTATATTGGATTCTGGATCTATTGGACTCCTATTGGATTAACCATGGAATTGATCAGCTGGTCTCTGAACGCTATTGACACCATTTTTTCTACAAGAAGGTCAGGACCGGGGGATCCTGCCTGCCCAAATGGAATGTATCCTGCGGGCTATGTCCTCGACTCCTGGAGTTCCTGGTGTGTGGCATGATTGGCGCCTTTCTCTGTTGAGGGTGTTGAGGATTTATTTATTTTTGGTCTCATGGCAGCAGGGCTGGTACTTTTTGGCTTATGTGCTGCCCTGATCTACCGGAAAATTGGCAAGACGGCGGCATCAAGAACCACGGCCCCTCGCTTGTCCGTCATGATTAATGAGGTTGGCAAGGCAGTGCATTCTGAGACTGCGTTGACTCTTGAACTCAGACGCAGATTGGATGACACCTTGGAGCTGATGCGTGCCTTGCAGTTGAAGCTGAAGGTTTCGGAGGCCGGTGAATATTCTTAATTCATAATTGGGAATATTCTTAATTCATAATTGGGATTTGGCTGTGCGAGTGGAACTGTTAAAAGTGTTTTTCACTGATCGCCTGCAACACTACAGGCTATCTAGCATCAAGGTGAATTGCCCACTGTTTACCTCCAGAGGAATTTATCCAGGCTCTGGTGAGATTATTCGGCTCCATTCTTATCTCAATCCACAAGGACAATAAACTGACAGACTTACACATGGACTGAAGTATGCTCCAGTTTTCTCCTCTTACCTCTCTTCCTGCCCCTCCCTCCCTGCGGCAGGCCTCCGTTCTTCCCAAGCTGGTCAGGCGGCGCGACTTGACAGTTGCAGAGGCTACCAACACACTCACATCGCCTCAATTGGAAAACGGACTGTTTCAAGTTTAGTGCACATAAACAATGTCAAATGTATATGTGTTGTCCTAATTCTGATGTGAGCCATTATTACGCCAAACAAGTAATAATTGTAGATCAACTGCTGCTTGTATGTGGAATGTGAGTGCGGAAATCTCCTTGTTGTAATGACAATAATAATAAAAGCTATCTATCTATCTATCTATCTATCTATCTATCTATCTATCTATCTATCTATCTATCTATCTATCTATCTATCTATCTATAATAAGAGCTTAAAACTTTGTGTGCAAATGTGTCATTCATCTTCAGTTGCAAGTGGCCACTTCAGTGAGATACAAACTGCGACATTTGTCGGTCGTTCACATGTTTAGTTGCTAATTTGCGTCCCCAACTGCTCTCCAACAGTCACGAACAGTGAGATAGAACCCTTAGTGTTTAACTTCATGTACAGCTCACTGAAGGCCTTTTCCTTCAGGTAGTATCTCACTGGGCTGCAGCTGTTGGAGAGTAGGTGGAGACAGAAAATCAAAGAAAAACAGTCAAATTCCTCTGGAGATGAAGGAGGAGTAGATACAGATGTCCTTCTTCCGTATCGGGAATGAGCAGTATACGAGGTCTGTCCAAAAACTAACGGACCTTTTTATTTTTTTCAAGAACTATATGGATTTGAATCACGTGTGATTGCATCAGCCAAGCTTGAACCTTCGTGCGCATGCGTGAGTTTTTTCACGCCTGTCGGTTGCGTCATTCGCCTCTGAGCAGGCTTTGAGTGAGCACTGGTCCACCCCCCTCGTCAGATTTTCATTGTCAGGGAAATGTCTGAATGATTTGGAGCTTTGCTGCATCAATTTTTTCCAGAAACTGTGAGAGCCAGCCAGGTGGACACCATTCGCTAAATTCAGATGGCTTTCAGGGACGATTTTATGGGGATCACACAGATTGAGGAGTGTTACAGCCGGTTTAAAGACCGCCCACAATGGCTGAGAGAGCGCCGTGTTCCGAGCGGCGATCGACAGGCTCAAACGACCAGATCATTTCCAAACTGAACGCTGTGTTGATCCAGGATGTTGTCTGACTACCACAGAAATGGCAGAAGACGTGGATATCAAGACTTTTTCGGCACATTCCACTGTTACAGGAGTTTTTGTCATGGAAAGAGGAGCGGAGGAATGCGCCACCGTGCCGCGAATGGCGTGGGCCAAACCACAGGAATTCGCGCGTCGGGACAGAGCCGCATGGCGCAAAGCAACATCGTGATGAAGCCTCACAGGACATGTTCTGACATGTCCAGCTAATCCACAATTTCTCGGATAGTCACACGACTGAAAAGCCACCGAAAGCCATCTGAAAGCCATATGAAAGCCGTCCTGTAAGAACAACACGGAGGTGGTTTTGTGCCGCACCATTCGCGGCACGGTGGCGCATTCCTCCGCTCCTCTTTCCATGACAAAAACTCCTGTAACAGTGGATTGTGCCGAAAAAGTCTAGATGTCCACGTCTTAAGCCATTTCTGTGGTAGTCAGACGACTTCCCAGATCAACACAGTGTTCAGTTTGGAAATGATCTGGTCGTTTGAGCCTGTCGATCGCCGCTCGGAACGCGGTGCGCTCTCAGCCGCTGTGGGCGGTCTTTAAACCGGCTGTAACACTCCTCAATCTGTGTGATCCCCATAAAATTGTCCCTGAAAGCCATCTGAATTTAGCGAATGGTGTCCACCTGGCTGTCTCTCACAGTTTCTGGAAAGATTTGATGCAGCAAAGCGCCATTTCCCTGACAATAAAAATCCAACGAGGGGGTGGACCAGTGCTCGCTCAAAGCCTGCCCACAGGCGAATGACGTAACCGACAGGTGTGAAAAAACTCACGCATGCGCACGAAGGTTCAAGCTTGGCTGATGCAATCACACGTGATTTAAATCCATATAGTTTTTGAAAAAAATAAAAAGGTCCGTTACTTTTTGGACAGACCTCGTATGATCCTCCACTGGATGGGCTCGGGACTCGCATGGATTGAAGGATTCTGTGGAAGCCCACTTCTCTGTGCACAGGCTGAATGGGTGTACATCTTCTGATTTGAGTTGATTTGTTTGGCAATAACATACATGAATGAATGTACAACCCCAATTCCAATGAAGTTGGGAGATTGTGTAAAATGTAAATAAAAACAGAATACAATCATTTGCAAATCCTCTTCAAGGTATATTCAATAGAATACACCACAAAGACAAGATAATGTTCAAACTGATAAACTTTATTGTTTTTGTGCAAATATTTGCTCATGTTTACCACTGTGTTACATCACCTTTCCTTCTAACAACACTCAATAAGTGTTTGGGAACTGAGGACACTCATGATTGGGTATAAAAGGAACATCCCTAAAAGTCTCAGCTGTTCACAAGCAAAGATGGGACGAGGATCATCAACAACTGCATGAAAAAATAGTCCCAACAGTTTAAGAACAATGTTTCTCATGTTCAATTGCAGGGAATTTAGGGATTCCATCATCTACAGTCATAATATAATCAGAAGATTCACAGAGTCTGGAGAACATTCTACACATAAGGCCGAAAACCAGCATTGAATGCCCGTGACCTTCGACCCCTCAGGCGGCACTGCATTAAAACCTGACATCATTGTGTAAAGGATCTTATCGCGTGGGCCCAGGAACACTTCAGAAAACCATTGTCAGTTAACACAGTTCGTCGCTACGTCGACAAGTGCAAGTTAAAACTCTACCATGCAAAGAGAAAGCCATACATCAACAACATCCAGAAACGCCGCCGCCTTCTCTGGACCTGAGCTCATTTGAAATGGACAGACGCAAAGTGGAAAAGTGTGCTGTGGTCTGATGAGTCCACATTTCAAATTGTTTCCGGAAATCATGGACATTGTGTCCTCTGGACAAAAGAGGAAAAAGATCATCCAGATTGTTACCAGCACAAAGTTCTAAAGCCAGCATCTGTGATGGTATGGGGGAGTGTTATTGCCCATGGCATGGGCAACTTACACATCTGTAATGACACCATCAATGCTGAAAGGTACATCTAGGTTTTGGAGCGACACATGCTGCCATCCAAGCAACGTCTTTTTCAGGGACGTCCCTGCTTATTTCAGCAAGACAATGCCAAGCGACATTCTGCACGTGTTACAAAAGCATGGCTTCGTAGTAAAAGAGTGTGGGTACTAGACTGGCCTGCCTGCAGTCCAGACCTGTTGCCCATTGAAAATGTGTGGCGCATTTTGAAGCACAAAATATGACAACAGAGACCCCGGACTGTTGAACAACTGAAGTCGTACATCAAGAAAGAATGGGAAAGAATTCCACCTACAAAGCTTCAACAATTCAACAAAGTGTCCTCAGTTCCCAAACGCTTATTGAGTGTTGTTAGAAGGAAAGGTGATGTAACACAGTGGTAAACATACCACTGTCCCAGCTTTTTTGAAACGTGTTGCAGGCATCCATTTCAAAATGAGCAAATGTTTGCACAAAAACAATAAAGTTTCTCAGTTTGAACATTAAATATCTTGTCTTTCTGGTGTATCCAATTGAATATAGGTTGAAGAGGATTTGCAAATCATTGTATTCTGTTTTTAATTAACATTTTATACAACGTCCCAACTTCATTGGAATTGGGGTTGTAAGATAAACAATACAGTATGTAAAATTGCAGAGGATAACACAATAAAGCATTAAAGTTAGTTACATTATGGTCTACAATAAAAAAAAATAACAGGATAAATCTGCATCACGCGGCTCCTCCAATGTCAGATAGGTGTAATCCAGCTCACGTACCTCCTTTGCCATCAGACAGGTGTCCTGCAACCCACTGACCGTGAAAGTTACTTTTCTGCCGGCTTGTTCGTCCCAGTCGCTTCCAGAAACGTAGTTCCTCTCTGATCATATACAAGGAAAAGTATGTCTTCAATCCCTCACATGTTGTCTCACATTTTGCACACTTTTTAACACATGGAAACTACATCAAGAAGGGTTTGAGAGGCCTACAAGGACTCTGACTTTTTCAAAAGAAAATTTGTCATTACGCAATTTTTGAACAGTTCAAAATTCACCCAACATGGGAATAACACCCTGCAACTCACACAAGAGCAATGCAAACCCCCATGCATGTATAGGAAATTTTTGCAAATGCCATTTGCATGCCATTCACACTCTGTCAGCCCAGAAAGATATTACCTTTACCTTTTGCCACTTCTCTCTTCACCTTACTTTTTGCACTATCTACTTTCTTCATCTCTCTGACTGTCCCAAGTGTATTTCGCCATCCACTTTCTCCGTATACTTTCCTGAACATCTTCGTTCCACCATCAAGTACCTTGTCTTCCTTCCACTGTCCACCCACTACCTTCCTAGCTGTCTCTCTCACAACATCTGCAGTACTTTTCAAGTTGTCCTAAATTGCTTCCCTTCTATCCAGTATTTCTCACCTACTCACTGAATTTCACCCAACAGTCTTCCTCCTTCAGCTTCCACCATCTGATCCTTTGTTGAGCTCTCACTCTCTTCATCTTCTTCACCTCTGAAGTCATCCTACAAACCACCATCCTATGTTGTCTAGCTAAACTCTCTCCCGCCATGACCTTACAGTCTCCAGTTTCTTTTAGCTTGCATCTCCTACAAAGAATGTAGTCCACCTGTGTGCACTCTGTGCTCCTTGTTACCTCCGCCAAGGAGGTTATGTTTTCGGTCAAGTTTGTTTGTTTGTTTGTCTGTCTGTCTGTCTGTCAGCAGGATGTCAAAACATTTTGAACGGATTTTGATGAAATTTTGTGGAGTGGTTGGAAATGACAAGAGGAAGAAGTGATTAAATTTTAGTGGTGATCTGGATCACGATCCGGATCCAGGAATTTTTTTAAAGGATTCTTCACCATTGCGGGATAGGAGGAATTTTGACATTCTAGTTTGTAACTCCACAAAAACAAGGCAGAAAGGCTGGAAAAAAATTAGGGTGTAACATAGTCAAATGTTCTATCAAACAACAACGTTTGATGATGATCGGATCCGGATTCTGGATCTGGTGATCCAGAATATGCAAAAATATAGGGAAAATAGAAAATGTGTCAGTGTGAGGGGACAAATGAAGCTAGAGATGCACAACTAACACAAAATTGTAGCTGAATCTGTACTGATTCAGTAAGGTGTCATCAGATTTGCTGTAGCTTCAAATGTTATGGAGCTAGATCCAGAAGAAAACCGCCATTACCGAAAAATTGTTTTTATACAATAACTTTTGAACTAATAAAGATATAAAAGTGATTACAAGTTCTAGTGGTATGTTTTCATGGTCAAGGATGTCAAATATAAAGGAAAGAAAAGTGTATGTATCATAGTTTTGGTTGTAACACTGAATTGTTGAATAGATCACTGTGCCAAGGAGGGAATCTCTTTAGGGTCAGTGACCCTATGGCCTTGTGTAGCACATGCAACACTTAAAAAATAGTTCTATTTCAGAGTTTACTGTTATTTATTTAGAGAAGTGTTTCATAAATGTTAAAAAATTCATATATTTGCAGTTTAGTTGAATAATAAATTGAATTTTGTCTCATTTGTTTTTGTCTATAAGCACATGCAATATCAATATCAGTGCTCAGATGATAGTAGCTTCTGGGAAAGGTGCAAGTTACAATAAACTGTGATGCCAAGCGCTAAGGATACATGCTATCCAGTCACAGCAGATGAAACTTTTTTTACTAGCAATCATCATTGTTAGACTTTTTAGGTTCAATGATTCCACGGCGTGTAGATGTTATGGCGTCAGTGACTCCATGGCCTTGGCGGAGGTTTGCACTCTCCGAGTGCTTCTAGTTTTTCTTAAAGTAGATATTCACCATAGCCATTTCCATCATTTTTGCAAAATCAACTACCATATGCCCTTACATCTACCCATTACTTCCTCATCACCTGTGTTCCCTTTGCCAACATGCCCATTGAAGTCCGCTCCAATCACCAGGCTTGGGTACACTCTCCACCACCTCATCTAACTCACTCCAGATATGTTCTATCTCCTTCATCTCACAACCTACCTGTGGGGCATATGCACTGATGATATTCATCATCACCCCTTCAATTTTAAACTTCACACTCATCACCCTGTCAGACACTCGCTTAACATTCTCTTCCTTTAAAATGACCCCAACACCATTTCTCTTCCTATCCTCACCATGATACGACACACAATGTGTCTACCTTTCTCCTCTCCATATCAGCCAGCTCTCTCCCTTTACCAGTCATACTGCCAACATTCAAGGTCCCAACTCTCACTTCCACCATTATACTTTTTTCCTCCTCTCACTCTGTCTTTGGACATGTTCTCCTCCTCTTCTTATTCTTCACCCAGCAGTAGCCCAATTCCCACTGGCACCCTGTTGGGCAACAGCACCAGTGGCAGTCATTGTTAACCCGGGCCTCGACCAATCCAGTATGGAAATTCAGTGGTTGTGTTTGCTTTTTTGCACCGGATGCCCTTCCTGATGCAACCCTACTCACTTATCTGGGCTCGGGATGGCACACAGAGTGTACTGGCTGCACACCCCATGTGGCTGAGTTAGTTGCAGTATTATTCATCCAGGCAACTAAAATTGTCTCAATCTAATACAGGTCTATAAACTCAAGACTTGCTTATTCCAAAGTCACTAAGACACCGTGCAAATTAATATCTAAAAGGATTGTGTTGTCATGAAACAGATAAATGGCCATATATTATTTGCATTGTTATGAAGGCTGGAATCTTCCTTTTTTCCACATTGTCTGTAATCAACTGAACCTTGTTGTATTGTTCTGTCAAGAGAGGCCCTGAACTGAGTATTCTCTGAAGAAAAGAAAGTTTAAATGCTTTTGCCCAAACCAGTTTTCCTGTTAGTGTGTATTCATTGTTTTGTCAGAGTCCTCATTGTTCCACTGTGAAGTTAAAAAAAAAGTGCAGCTTCTCCTCACATTGGCTTTGTGTTTTCAGCTGACATCCTCCGTTTTCATTATTTCCCTCAGCGAAATGTGTGTGCTGTATATTCCAGCTGAACAACCACACTTATAGTTACCATAGCAACTCAGAGGCGAAACCGAACCTATAAATTGCCCACCAAGGCAAGCAGGCTGCACTCGATGCGAATCCACTATTGTTTAGATATCACATTTGACATTTGAGATGCTAATTAGGATTTAAGCGTGGCTCTGTTTTCTAATATGACACTTGGTGATCGGAAATGAAGGTTGTAGTTACAAGGTGAAAGGCACATTAAGGACTTGTTAAGATAACAGACTGACACTGTATAGCAGAATAATTACCTGCTAAAATGATCATCAAGGAAAAGCCAAAAGAACATTCTGTCTCAGAAGCTTAATTCTCTGTTTTTTACAGCCACTTGCAACCATAGAAATGTGAATAATTATACATATTTTAGTTTATACAACATATGTGCTTCTGACAATGACAGGGTGGTAACACAAAGTACCTGACATACTTCAAATAATTTATCCTTGCTCCTTTGAAAGAATCTGTACAGGAGCCAAAAGGGAACTTGGGTGTACCGATGGATATTAGCAGCCCAATCACATCTGATGAGGAGTATCTCAGTCCCCTTGAGGAAGGTATGGATTTTGGAGCCCCTGAAACAAGAACGAATGTTGACAAACGCTTCCGAAAACCACCTGCTTTCCTGGTGAGACTGATCCTGATTCTGAATGTGTCTATATGTACCTAATTGAATGTCTACCATTGACCCGTCCTTAATTTTATCTTGACTGATCTGCAAATATGAGTTGTGAGCTTCTAACTTGTATTACGTCTCAAACAGGCAACATTGAGCAATCAAACAGTCATTGAACGTCAGGAAGTCACCATGTCTGTTCGAATAAGTGGACAACCCAAACCAATGCTCTACTGGTAGGTTTACTGACATCACCAAACCACCAACATCACCATTTATTGCTTTGTTTTACACAGGACACAGAACAAATGTGTGTCCCAAAGCCTGAAGAGTTTTTCTTCACTATCTGCTTCTTGAAGCAAGCTGCTTTAATGCATTCAACCAAGTAGTGCTCAACATTTCAGATTTAACAAGGTAAACTGATTGTACTAGCAGTGAGTGGCTGTGGAAGCTGGAGATCTGATCGTGGGTCTGACCGCATGACATATTCCTCAGCGATACTTCAACTCAATGTTAAAATTAATGGTATTCCAATTGAATTCTCACCATTTCTGAGTTACAAAAAATAGAATATATTAACTCTTTAATAGTGTTATCTTTGATGCTGTTAGTGTTACTTTATAATAGGAAAATGTGTTAGCAACCACCTGCATGTCCTCCCTCACCACATCCATAAGCCTCCTCTTTAGCCTCCCTCATCTCCTCCTACCTGGTGCCTCCATCCTCAGCATCCTTCTCCCTATATACCCTGTGTCCCTCCTCTGCACATGTCCAAACCATCTCAATCTCACCTCTTTGACTTTGTCTCTAAACCATCCCACCTGAGCTGTCCCTCTGATTTGTTAATTTCTAATCTTGTATAATCTCGTCACTCCCAAAGAGAATTGCAACATCTTCAGCTCTGCCTGCTGTCTTTTAGTTAGTGCCACTGTCTCTAAGCCGTACAACATAGCTGGTCTCACTCCTGTCTTGTAAACTTTTCCCGAGACTGTTGCAGATATTGTTCAGTCACAAATCACTCCTTCTCCACCCACTCCACCCTTCCTGTACGCTCTTCTTCACCTCTTTACCACACTCTACCTCTACTACACTCTCTATTACTTTGCACAGTTGTGGGGCATATGCACTGATGATATTCATCATCAACCCTTCAATTTCCAACTTCACATTCATCACCCTGTCAGACACTCACTTAACCTCCAACACACTCAACATACTTTTCCTTTAAAATGACCCCAACACCATTTCTTCCTATCCTCACCACCATACAACAACTTGAACCTACCACCTATGCTCCTGCACTTCCCCTCCACTTGGTCTCTTGCACATACAATATGTCTAACTTTCTCTTCTCCATCATGTCAGTCAGCTCTCTCCCTTTACCAGTCATACTGCCAACATTCAAGGTCCTGACTCTCACTTCCACCCTTCTAGTTTTCCTCTTCTCCCACTGTGTGTGGACACTTTCTCAATTCAATCTTAATTCAATTCAATTCAAATTCATTCAATTTATTTCATTCATATCACGCCAAATCACAACAAAGCTGCCTCAAGGTGCTTCACACAAGTAAGGTCTAACCTTACCAACCCCCAGAGCAAACACACAGACAACAGTGGTAAGGAAAAACTCTCTCTGATGATTTGAGGAAGAAACCTCAAGCAGACCAGACTCAAAGGGGTGACCTGTGCTTGGGCCATGCTACCCAACACAGCTGACAATACAAATATACAGGAAATTTTTGGGAGTCCATGCTGGTGTCCAGGACGGCAGGCTTGCAGAAGAAGACGCCCACTCTCACTTTTGGATGGAGCCTCCTCCACTTCTTCTTTTTCGCCCAGCAGTAACCCAATTTCCACTGGCACCATGTTGATCAAAGGCACCAGTGGCTGCTGTTGTTAACCCAGGCCTTGACCAATCCAATATGGATATTTGATTTGTACTCTGCATCTTTATTTTGGCGTGTTTTATGCCGGATGCCCTTCCTGACGCAACCCTCCCCATTTATCCGTGCTTGGGATCAGCACTCAGACTGTACCAGCTGCACAACCCATGTGGCTGAGACCCAGTTCAGTCGATATGAAGCCCATATCTGGGCATTATCATGTTGGCATCGGCGGCATTGCTGACTTATGATTTAATGTGTTAATAGTGACAAAAAATACTTTGTCTGTGAATACAATAAATCTAAGTATAGTTTGCTGGTAATATCACTCTAAAACAATTTCTAATGTGGTCTGACAGAGCAGCACCGCTGGATCAGTCAGCTTTCGTAAATTGTTCTGCTGGGTTCAGCTCTTCCAAAAAAAATTTTAATTATCCTACACAAAACCTTTGGCATTGCATTGAATACATTTTGGGGCACACTGGTGACCTGAGGATTAAGGTGCTTGTTACATGTTGTAACTTCAGGTCTGCAATATTACCGATTCGATCCCAAGAGTGGACTTTTTCCAGTTTTATGCATCTTCTAAGCACACTAATAATTAATTCAAAAATTCAAAAACAGGATAATGTCCATCCAACTATGACCAAGTATGTGTAATGAAGACTCAACAGTGTGCAGACGTTCTTTCCACCGGATCATCTCAGCGGGCGATCTGTGTAAGAAGCAAAGCTTTGAGTTGAAAGGAAGAACTCATCTGTGAAATCACTTACCTATTACAAAGAAAACCACCAGAATTTTGTAATCATAGTCCACACCATTCCAAAAACATACTACACAGTTTTAAGATTAAAGTTTGGAGTTAAAATTCCAAGTTTATGGATTCAGTGTTGTTTTATATGTCTGGGTGGTTAATCTTTTTATTAACCACCAAAAGGGTGGACCAGGAGACTGCTTTTTGTCTTTGATAGGGATCGGTCCTGTAGTTAAAATAAATCTATTTTTAAGGCCCACAGGTTGGCATCCAGGACCCACGGTGGTTCCATGACATGGTGGATGTAGCGATGCACAGCACCAGAGCGTGCTCCCACACATCAATCAATCAATCAATCAATTTTTTTATATAGCGCCAAATCACAACAAACAGTTGCCCCAAGGCGCTTTATATTGTAAGGCAAGGCCATACAATAATTATGTAAAACCCCAACGGTCAAAACGACCCCCTGTGAGCAAGCACTTGGCTACAGTGGGAAGGAAAAACTCCCTTTTAACAGGAAGAAACCTCCAGCAGAACCAGGCTCAGGGAGGGGCAGTCTTCTGCTGGGACTGGTTGGGGCTGAGGGAGAGAACCAGGAAAAAGACATGCTGTGGAGGGGAGCAGAGATCGATCACTAATCATTAAATGCAGAGTGGTGCATACAGAGCAAAAAGAGAAAGAAACAGTGCATCATGGGAACCCCCCAGCAGTCTACGTCTATAGCAGCATAACTAAGGGATGGTTCAGGGTCACCTGATCCAGCCCTAACTATAAGCTTTAGCAAAAAGGAAAGTTTTAAGCCTAATCTTAAAAGTAGAGAGGGTGTCTGTCTCCCTGATCTGAATTGGGAGCTGGTTCCACAGGAGAGGAGCCTGAAAGCTGAAGGCTCTGCCTCCCATTCTACTCTTACATGACATGTTGATGCTCTACGAGATGTAGGAATGAATGTGTTATGTGTCGGACGCAGTCGGAGAACCGACCAGCGTTTGACATTAGGACCCAGCATAAAATAAGCAGAGCACGGTTCAAAGGATAACAGAATTTAATGACATAACAGTGAGTGCTTAATTAATAACAAATAAGTGCGCGGTCTGGCGAGGTGGAAAAACGGTGCGCTCCCAGCAGCACAAACGGTCCGGAGCCAGAACTGTTCGGATCCAAGGACCCCGCCGACACCCCCCAGGTGGCCGCGACCAACCGAGTCTGTGAAAGAAGAAACCATAATGTGAGTCCACCACTCCACACACAGAGAGACCACTCAAAGGTGTACATAATCAGCAAACACTTCCTGGCTTAATCACCAATCAGCTTCCCACCCTGCAGGCATGGAACACCCAGTTCAATTCTCCACTGCAGTGGAAGCAGATTAAACGACTAACATAACAGCTCAATATAATAAGGTGTGAGGGACACCATATCTACTGACTGTACTCATGTTAGTCACAAAACCTAAAGTACCTCAGGAAGTGTGCTGACGAGCGTGAGACCCCACCCCCTCCTCTTTCACCGACCATGGCATCAAACCTGGTACGGTCTCTGCGTCCATGATGATGAGATGGTTCTCCAAACGTCGATCTCACCCGTCTGGTCACAAGGTCGAGTCTCTGGCAAATACACACTGTGTACTCCAGACTTAAATGCAACCATGCCCCAATCCATATAGATGCACCACAGCTGTGAGTCCTGACGAGCTGCACATGACCAGCCTCAGGTGATCAGGGTGAGGTCCTAATAACTCAGCCACACAGCCACTCAGTCCTGAATGCATGCCACCTGGAAGGAAAAACAGAAGACAGAAAACAGAAGACAGAAACAAAAGCCAGCCAGGCACCCCAGCCACACAACAGAATGATTACTTCTAAAAAGACAAAGAATGCATGGCAGCAATTCTACTTTGTTGTTGTTGTTGTAGGTTGAGGGACAGAGTGACAGTTAAAACAGGTCCACGTCACATTGTCTGCGAGACAGAAGATGACACTTTTGAAATGACCATCAGATCGGCGCTGAGGTCGGACTCTGGTGTATACACATGTAAGATCATTAATGAGTATGGAACAAAGCAGTGTGAAGGAACTCTGGAGGTTAAAGGTATGTTCTCTAAAAAAAAAATCCACTTTTATTTGCTTTCTTATATCATAGAGATTACAAACCCAAATTTATATTGTGATTGTGGGATTTGCTCACTCAAGTTAATATTTGTTACCTCAGTGATTCAGCTCCTCTGGAAGGAGTTAATTTTGTTAACTGAAATATTTTTTGTAATTGCTATGATAAAATCACATGATTTAAAAAGGAGAGACGTACCTAGTACAAAAAAAAAAAAAAAATTCCAGCTTTGGTGCCACTTATCAGATTTCCTCCCAAATTGTCCTTGAATTCCACTCAGCACCACCAGTGGAGCCCGGACTGGCTGTCATCCGCCCGGTCAAAGACATCACAGCAAAGGCTGGGGAGACCGTTTTGTTTGAATGTCACGTCATGGGTCCAAAGGACACTGATGTGGATTGGCTTGCGGATGGAAAACTTATCCAACCTGCATTGCTGAACTGTAAGATGCACTTTGATGGGAGGAACTGCCGGCTGCTGCTCAACTCTGTGCATGAGGATGACAGCGGGACATACATGTGCAAACTTAGCACAGCTAAAGGTAGAACACATTCTGTGTATTGTTCAGATTGGGATGCATTCTGCTTAATAACTACTGTTTCTGTCCTCCCCTCATTCATTTTTTTAGAGGAAGTAACCTCTTGTGGCAAACTCAAAGTCATCCCATCACTGGAACCTCTCTTCACCCGCAGGCTGGATGTTCTGGAGGTGATTGAGGGGCGTAATGCTCGCTTTGACTGCAAAGTCAGTGGGACTCCGCCTCCTAAGGTCACCTGGAGTCACTTTGGTAGGTTTATCATTTAAAGTAAAATAAAATAATGCAAACCTAGCCGTGTTATATCTGGAGACCAGAGGATTGCCGGTTCTATTCCCCATCAATCAATCAACTCAATCAACTTTTTTCTTATATAGCGCCAAATCACAACAAACGGTTGCCCCAAGGCGCTCCATATTGTAAGGCAAGGCCATACAATAATTATGAAAAACCCCAACGGTCAAAACGACCCCCTATGAGCAAGCACTTGGCCACAGTGGGAAGGAAAAACTCCCTTTTAACAGGAAGAAACCTCCAGCAGAACCAGGCTCAGGGAGGGGCAGTCTTCTGCTGAGACTGGTTGGGGCTGAGGGAAAGAACCAGGAAAAAGACATGCCGAGAAGGGGGGCAGAGATCGATCACTAATGATTAAATGCAGAGTGATGCATACGGAGCAAAAAGAGAAAGAAACAGTGCATCATGGGAACCCCCCCACAGTCTACGTCTAAAGCAACATAACCAAGGGATGGTCCAGGGTCACCCGATCCAGCCCTAACTATAAGCCTTAGCGAAAAGGAAAGTTTTAAGCCTAATCTTAAAAGTAGAGAGGGTATCTGTCTCCCTGATCTGAATTGGGAGCTGGTTCCACAGGAGAGGAGCCTGAAAGCTGAAGGCTCTGCCTCCCATTCTACTCTTACAAACCCTAGGAACTACAAGTAAGCCCGCAGTCTGAGAGCGAAGCGCTCTAATGGGGTAATATGGTACTACGAGGTCCCTAAGATAAGATGGGACCTGATTATTCAAAACCTTATAAGTAAGAAGAAGAATTTTAAATTCTATTCTAGAATTAACAGGAAGCCAATGAAGAGAGGCCAACACGGGTGAGATATGCTCTCTCCTGCTAGTCCCCGTCAGTACTCTAGCTGCAGCATTCTGAACCAACTGAAGGCTTTTTAGGGAACTTTTAGGACAACCTGATAATAATGAATTACAATAGTCCAGCCTAGAGGAAATAAATGCATGAATTAGTTTTTCAGCATCACTCTGAGACAAGACCTTTCTGATTTTAGAGATATTGCGTAAATGCAAAAAGGCAGTCCTACATATTTGTTTAATATGCGCTTTGAATGACATATCCTGATCAAAAATGACTCCAAGATTTCTCACAGTATTACTAGAGATCAGGGAAATGCCATGCAGAGTAACGATCTGGTTAGACACCATGCTTCTAAGATTTGTGGGGCCAAGTACAATAACTTCAGTTTTATCTGAGTTTAAAAGCAGGAAATTAGAGGTCATCCATGTCTTTATGTCTGTAAGACAATCCTGCAGTTTAGCTAATTGGTGTGTATCCTCTGGCTTCATGGATAGATAAAGCTGGGTATCATCTGCGTAACAATGAAAATTTAAGCAATACCGTCTAATAATACTGCCTAAGGGAAGCATGTATAAAGTGAATAAAATTGGTCCTAGCACAGAACCTTGTGGAACTCCATAATTAACTTTAGTCTGTGAAGAAGATTCCCCATTTACATGAACAAACTGTAATCTATTAGACAAATATGATTCAAACCACCGCAGCGCAGTGCCTTTAATACCTATGACATGCTCTAATCTCTGTAATAAAATTTTATGGTCAACAGTATCAAAAGCAGCACTGAGGTCCAACAGAACAAGCACAGAGATAAGTCCACTGTCCGAAGCCATAAGAAGATCATTTGTAACCTTCACGAATGCTGTTTCTGTACTATGATGAATTCTAAAACCTGACTGAAACTCTTCAAATAGACCATTCCTCTGCAGGTGATCAGTTAGCTGTTTTACAACTACCCTCTCAAGAATCTTTGAGAGAAAAGGAAGGTTGGAGATTGGCCTATAATTAGCTAAGATAGCTGGGTCAAGTGATGGCTTTTTAAGTAATGGTTTAATTACTGCCACCTTAAAGGCCTGTGGTACATAACCAACTAACAAAGATAGATTGATCATATTTAAGATTGAAGCATTAAATAATGGTAGGACTTCCTTGAGCAGCCTGGCAGGAATGGGGTCCAACAAACATGTTGATGGTTTGGATGAAGTAACTAATGAAAATAACTCAGACAGAACAATCGGAGAGAAAGAGTCTAACCAAATACCGGCATCACTGAAAGCAGCCAAAGATAACGATACATCTTTGGGATGGTTATGAGTAATTTTTTCTCTAATAGTCAAAATTTTGTTAGCAAAGAAAGTCATGAAGTCATTACTAGTTAAAGTTAATGGAATACTCAGCTCAATAGAGCTCTGACTCTTTGTCAGCCTGGCTACAGTGCTGAAAAGAAACCTGGGGTTGTTCTTATTTTCTTCAATTAGTGATGAGTAGAAAGATGTCCTAGCTTTACGGAGGGCTTTTTTATAGAGCAACAAACTCTTTTTCCAGGCTAAGTGAAGATCTTCTAAATTAGTGAGACACCATTTCCTCTCCAACTTACGGGTTATCTGCTTTAAGCTACGAGTTTGTGAGTTATACCACGGAGTCAGACACTTCTGATTTAAAGCTCTCTTTTTCAGAGGAGCTACAGCATCCAAAGTTGTCTTCAATGAGGATGTAAAACTATTGACGAGATACTCTAACTCCCTTACAGAGTTTAGGTAGCTACTCTGCTCTGTGTTGGTATATGACATTAGAGAACATAAAGAAGGAATCATATCCTTAAACCTAGTTACAGCGCTTTCTGAAAGACTTCTAGTGTAATGAAACTTATTCCCCACTGCAGGGTAGTCCATCAGGGTAAATGTAAATGTTATTAAAAAATGATCAGACAGAAGGGAGTTTTCAGGGAATACTGTTAAGTCTTCTATTTCCATACCATAAGTCAGAACAAGATCTAAAATATGATTAAAGTGGTGGGTGGACTCATTTACTTTTTGAGCAAAGCCGATAGAGTCTAATAATAGATTAAATGCAGTGTTGAGGCTGTCATTCTCAGCATCTGTGTGGATGTTAAAATCGCCCATTATAATTATCTTATCTGAGCTAAGCACTAAGTCAGACAAAAGGTCTGAAAATTCACAGAGAAACTCACAGTAACGACCAGGTGGACGATAGATAATAACAAATAAAACTGGTTTTTGGGACTTCCAATTTGGATGGACAAGACTAAGAGACAAGCTTTCAAATGAATTAAAGCTCTGTCTAGGTTTTTGATTAATTAATAAGCTGGAATGGAAGACTGCTGCTAATCCTCTGCCCCGGCCCGTGCTACGAGCATTCTGACAGTTAGTGTGACTCGGGGGTGTTGACTCATTTAAACTAACATATTCATCCTGCTGTAACCAGGTTTCTGTTAGGCAGAATAAATCAATACGTTGATCAATTATTATATCATTTACCAACAGGGACTTAGAAGAGAGAGACCTAATGTTTAATAGACCACATTTAACTGTTTTAGTCTGTGGTGCAATTGAAGGTGCTATATTATTTTTTCTTTTTGAATTTTTATGCTTAAATAGATTTTTGCTGGTTATTGGTGGTCTGGGAGCAGGCACCGTCTCTACAGTGATGGGGTAATGAGGGGATGGCAGGGGGAGAGAAGCTGCAGAGAGGTGTATAAGACCACAGCTCTGCCTCCTGGTCCCAACGCTAGACAGTCACAGTTTGGAGGATCCAAAAAAAAATTGGCCAGATTTCTAGAAATGAGAGCTGCTCCCTCTAAAGTGTGATGGATGCCGTCTCTCCTAACAAGACCAGGTTTTCCCCAGAAGCTTTGCCAATTATCAATGAAGCCCACCTCATTTTTTGGACACCACTCAGACAGCCAGCAATTCAAGGAGAACATGCGGCTAAACATGTCACTCCCGGTCTGATTGGGGAGGGGCCCAGAGAAAACAACAGAGTCCGACATTGTTTTTGCAAAGTTACACACCGATTTAATGTTAATTTTAGTGACCTCCGATTGGCGTAACCGAGTGTCATTACTGCCGACGTGAATTACAATCTTACCAAATTTACGCTTAGCCTTAGCCAGCAATTTCAAATGTCCTTCGATATCGCCTGCTGTGGCCCCCGGAAGACAACTGACAATGGTTGCTGGTGTCGCTAACTTCACATTTCTCAAAACAGAGTCGCCAATAACCAGAGTTTGATCCTCGGCGAGTGTATCGTCGAGTGGGGAAAAACGGTTAGAGATGTGAACGGGTTGACGGTGTACACGGGGCTTCTGTTTAGGGCTACGCTTCCTCCTCACAGTCACCCAGTCAGCCTGCTTTCCCGACTGCACGGGATCTGCCAGGGGGGAACTAACGGCGGCTAAGCTACCTTGGTCCGCACCGACTACAGGGGCCTGGCTAGCTGTAGAATTTTCCACGGTGCGGAGCCGAGCCTCCAATTCGCCCAGCCTGGCCTCCAAAGCTACGAATAAGCTGCACTTATTACAAGTACCGTTACTGCTAAAGGAGACCGAGGAATAACTAAACATTTCACACCCAGAGCAGAAAAGTACGGGAGAGACAGGAGAAGCCGCCATGCTAAACCGGCTAAGAGCTAGTAGCTGCGCTAAGCTAGCGGATTCCCAAAAACACACAAAGTGAATAATGTGCAAATAATCCAGAGGTGATTCAGCAGAAGGAGTGCCCCAATCAAGGCACCAAACAGGCCATGAAGCAGCACAGGCAACGCACGACAACAGCGAACGCACGACAACGGTGCTAAAATAAAATAAAAATAAAAAAAATAAAAGCGTTAGCTTGCCAACGCTAATGAAAGTTAGCTGATAAAAGTGCTCCGTCGCGATGTTTCGACCGTTAGAGGTCTTCCTTAGGCGTTGGAGCACAGTAAAAAAGTAAAAAAAAAGTAAAAAGGTAAAAAAGTAAAAAAGTCTTGAAAAAGACTGTTAGTTCAAGTCCAAAGCAGCAGGTAGCAGTCTCTGTGTAAACAGTCCCAACAGAAAGCCAAAATTCTGATGCAATCTCACTCCCCAAACAGCAAACCAAATCAGACATGAAACCCACTGAGGTCCTTGGGCATGGTCCTTCATGGACAAGTTGCTCCAGATGTGCTGTTGAGCACCTTGCATGACAGCATGCTGACATCGGTGTGTGAATGGATGAATTTGAGGTTTCACTGTAAAGCACTTAAAGCATGTGCATCAGATGAAAAAGTATAATTAGAAATCCAGTCTACATACCATTTGCCATTACACAAGGGCCAGTTATTGTTGTCTTCCAGCTACATTTAAACTCCTAGGGCATGATCATAATGAGAATTTAATGAAAGGCAACAGGGGACTGATACATACCTTACTGAATTTTCGTACAGCTCTGAGCTGCAACTGTTGGTGACAAATAGTCAGGGCCGTCTCAAAACTGTCTCAAACCCTTCTCACTTTAGTTCTAGTGACTCATAAAGGTGTGCGAATGTGAATATGAGGTACCTTTGTGAGGGACTGGAAACCTCCAAAACTAAACTGTGACTAATTGGAGACAAAAATGAGAATCTGATATTCCAGGTGTGAGACAGGAACAAACTGCCCAGGGAATCCTGGGAGCATGACAAAATTGTGAATACACACTCTTAACCTGAATTAGTTGAGTTTACTAGAAAATTGCATGGAAACCCGTTGCCTTAAACCACTTTAGTTTTTACACAAGCTAAAACTAATCAGGTTAAGTTGTATTAACAAATCCCAGTAGTAGTTGTTACTCAAAATCATTAGTTCACATAAATGATTTCTCATTGGTGTATAAAATAACTATTTTACGTTAAACATATGTAAACATATAACAAATAACATAATAAACATTATTAATCAATAGTTAAAACAATTTCTTAATATAAGTAATGTCTTTTCTTGTAATTTAATTAACTACTTCATCTTTATTTTGAGATTATAATGCATTGTTTCAACAAATGTGTATGGAAGGAATTAAAGAATACTGTGGCGAGTGGTGTGGAAGAACGAGATGCTCTGAGCTTTTCTGCACTCTGCCGCAAGGAGGTGCAACCCCAACAACACAAAAAATGGTGGAAAGCATCAAACGCAATACACTTTTCACTTATGGTGGCAACAGACACTTAACTAAACTTGACTAACTCAACTGAACTATTGAACACAATAAATCAGTAACACTAACCACACTATTAAACTAACATGAAACACATTAACAACACTTAAAACTCTCAAAACCCTGTACTCCCATGATGCACTGCAGCATAACAGTTCACAGTCTTAGCAACCGGCCCGGCGATTGCTACAGTACATTTAAATGTTCCAAAGACTTTTATTTAAAAAATATTACAAAGGAACACCTCATGAACACCTTGTCAACCAAAAGACAAGTAAAAACAGGAAAAAATGCATTAAAACTGTACTGTAAAAAATGTGACAAATGTTTACTAAAAAAAGGCAACAAAGTGACACATAATATAACTGAATAGATTTTAAGTTCTACAATTTTGTTTAAAAAGTATTTAATACATTAACTAAACCTAAACAAAAAAATTAAGTGCATGTTAAAAAAAAGCAACAGTTGAAATGTGTTTGATTTAGTAATAGCACACCATATGATGAGTTATATTGCCAAAAAATAACTTCAGTTTAGCTAACGTGTTCTCACTGGACCACTCTTTGGGCTAAACTAATTTCCAGAAAGTTATCAACAAATAACTAACTTGAAGCCTACATTCCACTTTCTTTAAGTCAGTGTTTCTTTCAAAAACCCACAGCCAAGTGTACACTGCGTACAGCGGAGAGAAAAAAAGAAGCAGCACTTAAGCTATTTTCAATGAACCGTCTTTTGACCAGAAAGTTATGTGTTGCTCTCAAAATCCACAGGTTTTGAATTTGAGCACAGCAAGCCATGAGCAGAAGCAGCAGGATGAGTGGAGTCTTCACACTTGACATGGTTGCTAGGTAGAATTTAAAATGGGCCCCTCCCCTCCCTTACAGAAACTTGAGACAAAAAGTTAACTCTGCTTAACATGATCATTGCACCGAAAATTTCAGTTGAATAGTGCAATCAACTAATTTAGTTTAGTAATGAGAATGCTTTTTTTTTTACAAAACATGAAAGAATAATTAATGATAACTCAGAAATTTAAGTTAAAACAAAATCTGGGTTAAGAGTGCAGGTCAGTGTGTTTCCAAGTGAAAACTGTCACTAATTTGTGTATTTTCGCACTTTGTGTCTCCAACTACTCACCAGTGGTCACAGCCCAGCGACATACTAATTTACTCTGTTTGCTGTATGCACCAGAATATAAATGTACAAGCAAATATACATATGTCTGTAATAATGTTTTTGACTGTGTATGACTTCATCATGTGACTTCTGTGTGACTTCATTTTGAAGTAATTCGTGCCACTTACAGTTGTGCCCAAAGGTTTATTACCCTGGCAGAATTTTTTATTTTGTGTCCATATTTCAGAGAATATGAATAACACAACACTTTTTTTTCCACTCACGGTTAGTGGTTGTGTGAAGCCATTTATTGTCAAACAACTGTGTTTACTCTTTTTTAAAAATAATGACAACAGAAACTACCCAAATTACCCTGATAAAAAGTTTACATATTCTGGTGATTTTGGCTTGATAACATGCACACAAGTTGACACAAATGGGTTTGAATGGCTACAAAAGGTAACCATCCTCACTTGTGATCTGTTTTCTAGTAATCAGTGTGTGTATAAAAAATAAAAGATCAGTGAGTTTCGGGGCTCCTGACAGACCCTTGCATCTTTCATCCAGTGCTGCATTGACGGTTCTGGTTTCTGGGTCATAGGGAAAGCAAAAAAATTGCCAAAGAAAAGGTAATTGAACTGTATAAAACAGGAAAGGGATATAAAAAGATATCCAAGGGACTGAGAATGCCAGTCAGCAGTGTTCAGACTCTAATTAATAAGTGGAAAATGAGGGATTCTGTTGGAACCAAACCATGGTCAGGTAGACCTACAAAAATTTCAGCAGCAGCTGCCAGGAAAATTGTTTGTTTGCAAATGAAAACCCACAAATAACTTTGTCTGAAATACAGGACTCTCTGAAAAAAAGTGGTGTGGCTGGTTCAAGATGTACAATAAGGAGGCACTTGAAGAAAAATGGGCTGCATGGTCAAGTCACCAGAAGAAAGCCATTACTACACAAATGCTACAAAGTATCCCACTTACAATATGCCAAACAGCACAGAGAACAAAGTCATTCAGAGTGATGAGACCAAAACTGAACTTTTTGACCACAACCATAAACGTTATATTTGGAGAAGAGTCAATGATGAAAGGTACACCCTTCCTACTGTGAAGCACAGAGGTGGATCACTGATGTTTTGGGGATGTGTGAGCTACAAAGGCATAGGAAACTTAGTCAAAATTGATGGGAAGATGAATGCAGCATGTTATCAGAAAATACTGGAGGAAACTTTGCACTCATCAGCTCAGAAGCTGTGCATGGGACATACTTGGATGCTCCAACATGACAAAGATTCAAAAGACAAGGCCAAGTCGACCTGTCATTGGCTACAGCAGAATAAAGTGAAGGTTCTGGAGTGGCCATCTCAGTCTCTTGACCTCAATATCATTGAGCCACTCTGGGGAGATCTCAAATGTGTAGTTCATGCAAGACAGCCCAGGAAGTTACAGGAAGTGGAGGCTTTTTGCCAAGAAGAATGAGCAGCTTTGCCATCAGAGTAAATAAAGAGCCTTGTCCACAACTACCATAAAAAACTCCAAGTTATCATTGATGTTAAAGGGGGCAAGACATGGTATTAAGAACTAGGGTATGTAAACTTTTATTCAGGGTCATTTGTCTAGTGTCTGTTGTCATTGCCATTTTAAAAGAGTAAACACAGATGTTTGACAATAAATGGCTTCACATAGCCACTAAACATAAGTGGAAAAAAAGGTTTTTGTATTATCATTCATATTGTCTGAAAATTTGCCAAAAAAAAAATCTACCATGGTATATAAAGTTTGGAGCACAACTGCATCAATATATGCTTTTTATGATCTAAGTTTCCTGGTTGAGATATACAAAAAAAAAAAAAAAAAACCCTGTAAAACTCTCTTCACTGTTGACAGTGATGCTGGTGTTCTAGCAGCTTCCAGTTCATGGTACACCTATGCCTTTGTGGTTCCTGAGTTGTTCTTGAACATCCTCACCAAATTCCTCTCATTTGAGGGTGACAGTTTGAGTCTTCTTCCAGACTTTGGCAAAGTGGTGGCACATCTGACTAACTTGTACATATGTACAATTGTTTGAACTGATGATCTTTGCATCTGCAGTTATTTAGAAATGGCTCCAAGAGACTTTTACATCTTGTGTAAATCTACAGTTCTCCTTCTTTGGATCTTCACAGAGTTCCTTGGACTTTCTCAGTGTTCTGAGTATTGGTCAACCCAATGAGTGCTGGCAACGAGAAACTACCAGTTAAAGTCAATCATGATCATTAATGAGGAGTTAACAGGTCTTGGCCTTGTTACCTTAAAAGCCATTGTAGAACCTTCAACAAAAATTAATAAAATATTTAAGTGAATATGTATATATTTGAGGCTATGTGGATTAGAGTGAGTCCAAAATACATACAAACTTGATATACGTATGCTGTACAGTCATTCCACCCTGGCAAAAGAACAGTTCAAGGACATCATTAAAAACCCAAATTACCATACCATTTGTGTATGAATGAGTGTATGAATACTTCTAACCACAAGTGTATTAATCCAAGTAATATTCCAACCAAGTTTGATTTATCTATGCTTCGTGGTTGTTGACATTTTTTTTAAAGCTGTTTTTTGGACCATGTTCTCCTTCACCTTGACCCCCGATACTGTACATTTTTGACTTATCTTGTCCACATATACACAGACATACATCAGTGATAACAATACCCTGCTGCACAGATGTACAGGGTAATATAATAAAGCTGACAAGGTGCCTTTAATTCCAAGTAATCTTTAAAAAAAATAAGTATAATAACTTTTCTATTATTGCATGATCAATAAAATGTATCAGTGCATTATAATCTGAATGTGACTGTGCATGATTCTCTAATTCCTGATCTCAGGAACAACTGAAATAGTAGTCTTGACTTTAAATTGAACTGAATTGTTAGAGTTTAAGTAAACCTGAATCTTGAAACTAATTTGACAACAATTCTTATATCATTAGTCACCTCAAAGCAGTACACAAGTAAGGCTACACTTTTTCACAAACAGCATTACTACAAGCAAAATCAACAAGGTTCACCCTCTACTCAGATCTCAGTAACCACTGAGACTAGAGAACAGATTTTAGATTTTAATAACAGACCTTAAGTTTACTTTGACTGTCAGTGAACGTTTTATTTGACTGGAAGCGCCTGTTTTGACTTTTGACTCCAGTGACATGACCCTTCATTCTATATTAATGAAAGATCAATGATTTATTATATTTATTTTCAGATGTATCAAGAAATAAACTGAATAATATAAAGAGTCAAGGTTGAATACTTGTCTTTAAACATATGATGACACAATGCAAAAGGGAGTTTTGCATGTTAGGAACAATATGATACTCATCAAGACTATAGAACAAGTCCAAACTCCCGCATGGGGACACTGTGGGTCATGCACCATAGAAAAAAATTGTGTGGTTGTTTTTAATTACTTTTCATTCTTTATTTTTTTTTTCTTTTTGCTTTTGCCATTATCTTGTTCACATTTTTATGTTTTATGTTTTTCTTTTTTCAATATGTTGTTGCACCCTCTAGCTGTGATGTGAAGTGTAAATGCAGACTTTTTTGTTCTTTAGACCATCCACTTACAGAAAGTGAAGATATTCGAATTATTCAGGAAGGAGGACGCCACTCTCTGATTATTTCCCATGTGACCAACGAAGATGAGGGTTTCTACACTGCCACAGCACGTAACATCCAGGGGGAGGCCGAGAACTCGGCCGAACTTTACATACAAGAACCACGGCCAGCCATCTCTTCACAGATGTAGGAGCTCATTTGTCACTGGATGCACTGCAGTTGTTCTCTGATTCATGAACTTTTGTAGATTATGCATCATAAACATGAAACATCAGGAAACTATGCTATTGTATGGTTATTATTTGACCCTAGGGGGCCTTAATACAATTTCATTAAAGGATTATCTCTCCACTCTACTTTGGTCTCTGCCAAAGTGGGAACTGTGTCCGCATTCTCAGCATTACATTACACCTGTTCTCGGTGGGTGTTGAACTCCACCAGGGCTACCCCTTGCCACCAGTCCTGTTTGTGATCTTCATGGATGGGATTTCAAGGCGCACTCAGGGACCGGATGGTGTCCAGTTAGGTGACCTCAGAGTTGCATCTCTGCCTTTTGCAGATGATGTGGTTCTGTTGGCTTCATCAGCTAGTGACCTCCAATGTGCTCTGAGCAGGTCTGAGGCAGAGTGTGAAGCAACTGGGATGAGAATCAGCACCTCCAAATCTGAGACCATGATTCTTTGTCAGAAAAGGGTGTGCTGTCCCCTTTAGGTCAGTGCAGACTTATTACCCCAGGTGGAGAAGTGGGTGGTTGCAAAGAAAGCCTGCACCCTCTTGGCCCTTTCTGGAATCAGTTTGAGACCCTCTGGATTATCAATTGCATAGGCCACGGCAAGATGTAGAACATTTGACAGAGGAGTATATCTGTCATGACTTAGACATAGAAACTCCAATTCCAAACATCATTATTTCAATTAATTAAAAATATAATTTTAATGATACAAACCTTAAGACATCTTTTCCAAAATAACACCATTGTAATTAATTTAGACTTAATCCATGATTCTGTTTTTGTTTATTTCTTTCCTCCTTTCATCTCAGCCATCTTCTGTTCTTCTCCTTAGGGCGAAACTGGAAAAGATGCCATCAATCCCAGAGGAGCCAGAAATTCCAGAGAATGAGGTGGAGCGTTTCACCATGCCTGACTTCATCAAGCCCCTTTATGACTTGGATGTGATCGAGGGAAAAGAGGCGGTGCTCAAATGCAAAGTGGCTGGTTTGCCGTATCCAACAATCGCCTGGTTCCATAACGGCAAAAGAATTGAGAGTACTGATGACAGGAAAATGACACAGTGTAAGTAGATTAAAACTGGCACAATGTTCAGACCTCTTCAAAGAAACAGAAACATACCAGAAGGAGACTAAAGGTTTGCATGCAAATACACCTGCATGGTGATTTACGAAGAGAGCCCACTGATGATTGCATCTTTCAGTTGCGCTAAATACCATGTATTGTCTATTTAGCACATTTGCCTGTATGAATATACAATTACTGGCAGGGCTGGACTGGGAAAAAAATTCAGCCCTGGACTTTACTGTGTACTGTGCCAACTCGCCCCCTGTTGAAGTACATATAAACACACAAGCCCTTAATAACACTGCTACACTGAACAATATCCCTTTATATTCTGGAGCCTTGAATAAAATACATTATGACTACATAGTATGTTGCTCACATGGACCCATAGGTGCAACCAGAAAAGGAGGGGGGGGAGCATTTTCATTTATATGAAAGTCCAAACATTTATATGAATTAGTGTTTATCCACACCATGCTGGCACACACCTGCTATCAATGCCACCACTACCAATATCCTCCTGCTCCTATACCACCTCCATGGCAGCAGGAGCCTCACTGCCACTTTTGCTGTCTGACTCCACGACCACCTGCTGTGGCTGAGAGGGACCCACAGGTGCCCCTACAAGGCCAGCCCCTACAGTAAACATCTCTCAACTTGTTCTGTTCTTAACGGCATCAGTCGCAAGAGCTTGTTTTTTCTTTTCCCTCAGTTTTTCTGCACCGGCTCTCCAGTTTTTCTCCTATTTGTGGCTCACTTTGTTTTTCATGTTCTGCTGTGTTGTCTCTCTCTCTCTCTCTCTCTCTCTCTCTCTCTCTCTCTCTCTCTCTCCCCCTCTCTCTCTCTCTCTCTCTCTCTGTCTCTGTCTCTCTCTCTCTCTCTCTCATCATGATTACTCATCATTAAAGGTGATTGGACATGAGGGGTCTAGAACATGCGTGGGTGGGACTCCTGGGCCTTTGTAGCCTATCATAGGGCCACAATTGGTTCAGGTATTCTTTTGACAGACAAGCCACAGGGGCTATGCTGTCTGCAGGCTGCAGCTGAGCTCTGTGGGCCAGTGCATGTCTCTCTCCCTGGGCCGGGAGACTTACCATGGCAAGGCGCAGGAAAAAAGAAAAAAAAAAACGAGTAGCCATTGGCCCATTATTGATTGACCCACTGGGAAAAAATCCTGGTACTCCCAATGGCCAATCCACCCTTGACTGCACAAAATTCTGGGAGGGAACATGCAAATAAGTGAGGTTTGTACATGCAACATGATTTATCATTGTCAAAATGAAATTTGCTGGGTCCTATTGGGATTTGGATTTTGCAAATTTGAAGCCTTGTTGTTAATCTATTGTGCTTGACAGACCCCTCTTCCTGTTCAATATTTCAGTTGGTCACAGTTCTTCCTAAATTGCTGGATTATTCTCGTTTTTGCTTTGTTCCTGTCAAGTATCTTTTGTATGCCCCTCTTTGTCTTTGTCTCCTTGTCACTTCATGCTGCCACCAGACTCCTCTCCATTATACACAATATTTTTGGACTGCTCCCTGTTTTTGGACTTCACCTTATATTTTATGGTAAATAAAATCACTTATTATTTCATTTCTGGTGTGGTTACTATCTGCATTTTGGGTTTAAACAAACAAGTTATAACATGTACCTAAGTATGCTGAGCTGTTAATAGTCATGACAGCAGGGCATGATGATGTGATTACTGACGATTTGATTGATCAATTACCTCCAACATGCACATACGCGCAACCATTGAGCACGATGCACGTGTTTGACGTTACACAGCTGTGCCTTATATCAGTCAGGTGGTGTGGGTATGACAAGTGATAGTTTGGGGCTTTGCTGGTGAAACTATGGTGCACATAATTGTGCCGCATAAGCACATAAAATGAGGCCCCCATCATATCATGAGGCCCTGCACACAGCACATGTTCTGCAGCTATGGAGGAGCAGTCTTTTGCAGCACTCTTGGCACAGCCAGTGCAATGGCTTTGGTTCTGTCAATCTTGTTTTGTGTTTTATTTGTTATAATATGGCCAACGCAGATGGATGCCACACTGAGCCTGGTCTGCTTGAGGTTTCTTCCTGTAATTGTGTTTTTTCCTTACCACTGTCGTCAATGTACTTGGTCATGTGGTGGGTAAAGAATAAATGTTCGCTCCTGAATCCTTATACGTAAGAACACCAACTGAAAAGTTGTTGGATGTTATAGAATCTTCTGACGTAATAAGCTTGGTTTTGACAAATGTTCCAGAAAATACTTAAAGAAAAACCTATATTACAATATAATATTATTAATACCTCACCTTTCACTGTCTCTTGGTTATTGGTAGTCCGAGACGTCCACAGCCTGGTCATCCGCTTTGTGTGCCATGCTCATGGAGGAGTCTACAAGACTGTTATCTCCAACAAAGTCGGCAAGGCCACCTGCTATGCTCATCTCTACGTCACAGGTGATTTTCATTTCTTCTTTGGCAAGCAACAAGTATATCCATGAAATAAAATATCTGAACTTATTTCAATAAATTTGCCATTTACCACTATATTAGCATATGACCTGGTTACTGATCCCAACGAAAATAAAAAGTCTTCTTTCTATCCTTAGGCCCATTGTACCTGCCAGGTTTGATCAAAATCGTGTTAGGCATTTTTATGTTGCTAATGTAGGCAAATATAGTTCCATAGTTGCAAGCCTTTATGTTCGATCAACTTGTATTACTCAGTTTTACTTTTCTTTGTCAGTGGGTCAGAGTGAATAAGATAAACAAGTCTGATGTGCTGTATATCCAGCTCTATCTCCAATATTATTCTTTTTCAGATATTCTGCCTGACCCCCCTGATGGAACTCCAGTAATAGAGTCTATCACTGGGAAAACCATCACTTTGAGTTGGAAGAAACCCAGAAGGTTGGATCCTTCCATTGGTACGTGTCAATGACAGGATCCTGATTGTTTCATACAAACAAATCCATTGTAATTTTAGAGATTATCACAGTGAGATTAACACAAACACAGTGACAATAAATTAGGTAACACAATGCATCATATGGACACTGTGCTTGTGGTGCCATTGGTTTCATGCTCATAGAATTATTCCATATTTTTATGCAAAATATCTTTTCTGCTTCTTTTTCTTTTCGGCTGCTCCGGTTAGGGGTCGCCACAGCAGATCAATCATTTCCATTTCATGCTGTCCTCTGCATCTTCCTCTGTCACACCAATAACCTCCATGTCCTCCCTCACCACATCCATAAACCTCCTCTTTGGCCTCCCTTGTCTCCTCCCCCTGGTGGCTCCATCCTCAGCATCCTTCTCCCTATATACCCTGGGTCCCTCCTCTGCACATGTCCAAACCATCTTAATCTCACCTCTCTAAGTTTGCCTCCAAACCGAGTCACCTGAGCTGTCCCTCTGATATGTTCATTCCTAATCCTGTCCATCCTCATCACTCCCAAATAGAATTACAACATCTTCAACTCTGCCACCTCCAGCTCTGCCTCCTGTCAGCTTGTTAGTGCCACCTCTCTAAAACATACCTGGTCTCACTACTGTCTTGAAAACTTTCCCCTTCACTCTTGCAGATATTCTTTGGTCACAAATCACTCCTGCCACCTTTCTCCACCCACTCCACCCTGTCTGCACTCTCTTATTTACCTCTCTACTACACTCTCCATTACTTTGGACAGTTGACCCCAAGTATTTAAAGTCATCTACCTTAACCACCTCTACTCCTTGTAACCCCACTATTCCACTGGGCTCCCTCTCATTCACCCACATGTACTCAGTCTTGGTCCTACTGACTTTCATTCCCCTTCTCTCTAAAGCATATCTACACATTTCCAGGCTAGAGTCATACTCTAGACAACCTGCTCTCTACTCTCACAATGTCCTCTGCAAACATCATAGTCCATGGACCATTCTGTCTGATGTCATCTGTCAACCTGTCCATTGCGATTGCGAACAAGAAAGGACTCAGAGCTGATCCTTGGTGAAATCCCACCTCTACCTTGAATGAGTTTGTCATTCCTACATCTCACCACTGTCACACTATCCTTGTACATGTCCTGCACTACACTCACATGCTTCTCTGCCACTCCAAACTTCCTCATACAATACCACATCTCCTTGTAGCCCTGTCGACTTTCTTCATCTTTCCAACTGTCCCAATGCTTTTTACCAGCCTTTCTTCTTATGCTTTCCTGGACATCTTCTTTCCACCACCTATGCTTTCCTGGACATCTTCTTTCCACCACCAACTGTCCTTGTCTTCCTTCCACAGTCCAGATGTCACACCCAGTACCTTCCTAGCTGTCTCTCTCACAACATCAGCAGTACTATTCCAGTTGTCCTAAATTGCTTCCCCGTGGCATGGTGGATTATTGGTTAGTACTGTTGCCTCACAACAAGAAGGTCCTGGGATTGCTTCCCACCTGGTCCTTTCTGTGTGGAGTTTAGATGTTCTCCCCATGTTTGCATGGGTTTCCTTTGGGTCCTCTGGCTTCACTCACTTCCAACATCATGCGGCTTCAGTGAACTGGAAACTTTAAATTGACTGTAGGTGTGAATGTGTTTGTCTGTCAATATGTGCCCCTGTGGTCTCTTGCCCTATGACAGCTGGGACAGGCTATAGCTCCCCTGTGACCCTTCTTTGGAATGAGCGGGTATAGCACATTAATTACTATTTAGTTCCTATTGTCTGTGTGGTCTTTATTACATGTTGTTGCTGTTGTTGTCCTTTCGGCTGCTCCTGTTTTGTTCAGGATCACCACAGCGGATGCAGCCAGATACAAAATTGGTATTTGGCACAAGTTTTACAGCAGATGTCCTTCCTGACACAACAATTTTATCTGGAGAAACACACACAGCTCCTGGTGTTCCAAAGAGGTCTCTCATCCAAGCTCTAACCAGACTGCATGCTGCTTAGCTTCTGAGAACTGACGGGATCAGGTTTACACAGATTGGACTGGCTGCATGATCTATATTACACACTTTACCAAATTATCCTGTGACAAATCTAGAAGGAGTTAAGAGTGCATTAAGATTGACTTCTTTCAATATTTTATGAGTCTTACATATGACATTTTGTTGGTTTTATGCAATGATAAAAAATAATTAATTAATAAAAAAAAAAGTAAAAGTAATTGAATAATTTAAAAAGTACAATTTGAATTTTAAATATGAACAAAATCCAACATGGGTTTGCCCTGAACACCACAGTGTTAAATTGTAAATACATTTTATCTGAGTGGAAAATAATAGCAATAATAATAATAATTCTCTAATAAATATTGCAGTGGAGCAGTTGAGAGTAAAAGACTCCGTGGTTTTTTTTTTGTTTTTTGTTTTTTCTTAATTTCAGACCCCAGCTCCTTGATGTATGCCATCCAGCAACAAGCCCTGGGCTCCATCCAGTGGACGATCATAGCTTCCGGCCTGACAGAGACCACATACACCATCACCACCCTCTCCAAAGGTGTCTGCTATGCGTTCAGGATCCTGACTATAACTGCCAAGGCTTTCAGCAAGCCCTCACCTGCCACTGACTGTGTGCAGCTCGTCGACCGAGGTACCGCAGGTTTCAGTTTACAGAGCAGTTCATTATCCAGTATCACACAGCTTTATGTGACTGGGCTTTCATTTTTCTTTTTTAATTTTTTGGTGTTATCCATAAACAAATAAAAAATAAAACTTCCTCTGTCCAAATGAATTGTATTCTGTTTAAACTTTTGATGTGATGCAAATTTCGTTTTTCTGCTAGGTCCATATATTCAGGAGGCTCCAGTCATTACTGATAAACCAGACATTGTATATGTGATGGAAAACCAATCAGTCACCATCACTGTCACACTCAATCACGTTGATGCTGCAGTCATCTGGAAGAGGTATCTGTCTCCTTTGTCTTTGTACCATTCAGATTTATTTCATAATTATTTTTTCAGCGTTGGGATAACCTAAAACTTAAACTCAAATCTTGCAAATATTTATGTGCTGTTATTCCCGTAGAAGTAATAAACGCATGTATAATTGGGTAAAAGTAACTTTTCAAACTTTTGTGTTTTGTTTTAAATTAATTTGTATCTTATTTTAGTTTGTATAAACTGAAACTGGAGATAGTATGGATGTAGTACAAACCAAAACTAAATAAAGAAATACATTTCATGAAAGTAGTTTTATGTACTGCTATTTCAAGGAGTTAATTTTATCAGCACTTTGTAGTTACAGTGCATCCATAAAGTATTGATGGCACTTCACTTTTTTTACAAAAATTTATTATTAAAATTTATTATTAAAATTATTAATAACAAATTTATTACAAATAAAAAAGTAAGTGGTCACATGTACATAAGAATTCACACCTTTTGCTCAATGCTTTGTTGATGCACCTTTGGCAGCAATTATAGCCTCAAGTCTCCTTAAATATGATGCCACAAGCTTGGCGCACCTATCTATGGGTAGTTTTGCCCATTCCTCTTCACAGCACCTCTCAAGCTCCATCAGGTTGGATGTGGAGCATCGGTGCACAGCCATTTACAGATCTCTTCATCTTCATCTTTAGATCGTTGTAGTGGGGATCATTTGGGACAGACCTTGGACATGATGGAGAAGGAACTACAAAAATTTAAACAATGGTTTGCTTGAAACAAATTATCGCCCCACTTTGGTAAAACAAAGTGGATTATATTTGGAAACAAGTCCAGGAATTTCTGCAGAAATTTATCATTAAATGAAACTGAAATTGAAATCTTAACTGATACTAAATTTCTTGGTGTTGTTATTGATGATAAACTGAGGTGGAAAACACATTAATTTTGTTAAATCCAAAATGTCAAAAGCCATTGCAGTCTTGCATAAAGCATAAGATTTCATCTCTCAATGCTCATTAACTATTTTATATCATTTATTGCTCATTCCATATATGACCTGTTGTATTGAGGTTTGGGGAAATACATATAAAACTAATACTAATCCAGTATTTTTGTTGCAAAAGAAAACCATAAGAATTATCTGTAACAAATCATATTGTGAGCCAAACAATCCATTACTATCCGTGTTATAGTTTGAAAATCGATTTTGTTATTGCTTTCAGGCTTGTGTGTTGTGTGCCATTGTTTGTCTGGTTGTGTTTTGTAAATTTAAGTTCATTGATTAATTTTGCATGCTTTTTGGTATTTGTCGTCATGTGTATGTATGTGTCTATATGTACACAGTAAAATCACCAGTGTAAAACTAACACTGACAGTGTTAAATCAACACCGGTGATCTTTTCGGTCACACGGGTACATTGTTGAGTTGTTTTGTTCTAAGTTCTTGTTATTGTTGATTTGTGTGCTGAATAAATTCATTCATTCATTCAGATCTCTCCAGAGATTTTCAGTCAGATTCAGGTCTGGGCTCTGGCTGGGCCACTCAAAGACATTCACAGAGTTGTCCTGAAGCCACTCCTTTGGTATCTTGGCTGTGTGCGTAGGGTCAGTGTCCTGCTGAAAGATGAATCGTGGCCCCAGTCTGAGGTCAAGAGCGCTCTGGAGCAGGTTTTCATCCAGGATGTCTATGTACATTGCTGCATTCATCTTTCCCTCAATCCTGACTTGTCTCCCAGTTCCTGCTGCTGAAAAACATCCCCACAGCATGATGCTACCACCACCATGCTTCACTGTAGGGATGGTGCCTGGTTTCCTCCAAACATGATGCCTGGTATTAACGCCAAAGAGTTGAATCTTTGTCTCATCAGACCAGAGAATTTTGTTTCTCATGGTCTGAGGTGCCTTTTGGCAAACTCCAGGCAGGCTTCCATGTGCCTTTTACTAAGGAGTTGCTTCCGTACCATACAGCCCTGATTGGTGGATTGCTGCAGAGATGGTTGTCCTTCTGTAAGGTTCTCTTCTCTACACAGAGGAATGCTGGCGCTCTCACAGAGTAACCATTGGGTTCTTGGTCACCTCCCTGACTAAGGCCCTTCTCCCCCGATTGTTCAGTTTAGATAGGCGTCAGCTCTGGTGGATCCACACTTCTATTTACAGATGGTGGAGGCCACTGTGCTCACTGGGGCCTTCAAAGCAGCAGAAATGTTTCTGTGCCCTTCCCCAGATTTGTGCCTCAAGACAATCCTATCTCAGAGGTCTACAGACAATTCCTTTGACTTCATCTTTGGTCTGTGATCTGACATGCACTGTCAACTGTGGGTTTTGTATGTAGAAAGCTGTGTACCTTTCCAAATCATGTCCAATCAACTGAATTTACCCCAAGTGGACTCCAACTAAGCTGTAGAAACATCTCAAGGATGAGTAGCGGAAAGAGGATGCACCTGAGCTCAGTTTTAGGCTTCATGGCAAAGAGTGTGAATACTTATGTACACGTTATTTGTTCATTTTTTTATTATTTTTAATACGTTTCCAAAAATCTCATAGAACCTTTTTCACATTGTCGTTATGGGGTATTATGTGTAAAAGTTTGAGGGAAAAAAATGAATTTAAACCATTTTGGAATAATTAACTTTTTACAATGCCCCATTGAGGGACTAATAAAGGAATAACATATCTTAAATGAATAATGTCATTGGGCTCTTTAAATAAGTTTATATTTATACCATTTATAATTATAATGTTAAAGTTCCTATTTGAGAAACCTAGTTAATAAATTCCTCAAAGTACAAGTTACTTTCTTCAAATCTGGATCTATGTTGTCATCTCCTGTTGTCTCAATAAAATTCTTTTTTGTTCTCTGTTGTGCCACATCATAGTCCAAAATCCCTGAACAGGTGGTTCTCTCTATCATCACACACTATATCTTGATACCTGTAGCTGCTCTCTTCTGCCTGATTCAGAGAGGAGTGGTTGTTGCAAAGCCATATGACAAATGCACCTAAAAAAAAGGTGGAAAATGTGAAAAGTGCTTGTTCCTCAAAAAAAGAAATAACATTTTTTTATACGTGTGTGCATTACTTGAAGCGCGTTCCTACCCACCCCCGCTTGTTAGTCTGTGTGGTTGTAGCATGAGGCTCGTTCATCACTCCTACTATAATCTAAGTCGGTGGCAGTTTAAGATGCAAACACTTGATTCCAGGAGGGGTGTGGTTCTGGCCAGTAAACCGGGCCTGTATGAGATGACAATGCCAGACGACAACCAGCATTCCCTCAAGCTGCTAAGAGTGAAGAGTGCTGATGTCAGCGAAATGGTCTTTGTTGCCTCCAACAAGTATGGCAGTGACAGCTGCACCTTCAGCATCGAAATGGCAGGTGAGCAAATGCTGCCACATATCTGAGTGAAAGCACATGGTAGCACCTAAGAAAATAGTAACCACAGCTTATTTATAACTGCCCACAGCTCCCCCAACTTTTGAAACCATCATGGAAGACTTGGACGTTTGTGTCGGCGAGACGCCTCGCTTTGCTGTAGTTGTGGAGGGAAAACCCTTACCGGATATCCTCTGGTTCAAGGTTTCTATCAGTTTTATCTGGAATAGTAAGGCAGGCTTGCCTGGTGGAAGCCTACAGTGTTTCCTTAGTAATTATACAAATAATGAATGTTTATGAGTTCAATGGTACGAATATTTCATGAGGTGAAATTAAATACTGAATTAAATATTTGTTCCATTGAAAGAATGTAAAAATATTTATTATTTGTTTTATATAATGGCTAAAATAGATCCTTGTCATTTGATATTATATTAATTTACAAACAACAGAAAAGGGACATTTTTGTGTGTCACTGCACTGACTTTGTGTACTTCCAAAAAAAAAAAAAAAGACTGTCAAAAATTTGTCCAGCTTTTGTGCATCCCTGCTGCTTTGACATCAACAATCCAACACAAACTTTAAATAGGAGTCCAAAAATTATTCTGACAATGAAGTCCGTGATACTGTGCACTGACTTTGTGTACTTACAAAAAAAAAAAAAAAACTGTGTTCCTCCTCAGTGCAGCAAAAAAAAAAAAAAAAAAAATCATGTCAGAAATTTATCCAACTTTTCATTCTAACTTCCTCCTATCAGCTCTTCATGCCTTCAGACGGCTTCCAGCACTGTGGATTTGTTTGTTTGTGTGTGTGTGTGTGTGTGTGTGTGTGTGTGTGTGTGTGTGTGTGTGTGTGTGTGTGTGTGTGTGTGTGTGTGTGTGTGTGTGTGTGTTTTCCAAGAATTAGCACTGTCAATTAGCTCCTTCAAATCATTGTCTGTCACCACAAAAAACTCCTCATGTTTAGCTAAACGCTGGGGGGGTTCACAGCATGCAATGGTACCAAATGTATGGAACCAAATTGCATTCTAAATGCAACGCAACACAAATGGGACGAATAATCTATGTCATGTGACATACAAAGCACCAATGAAATCACAAGGCTCCACTCAGCCATTATATAAAATATAATAACGTCATGGAAATTGGATGTGCGATACATTAAACTAAATCATACAATCTCTTGGCATAGATGGTATACCTGCTGCTAAAAGTTACAGTCCTTGCTTTCAGGATGGCATCCTGTTGTCGGAGAGCTGTCATTACACGTTTGTGTATGATGACAATGAATGTTCCCTGGTGATCTTAAATGCTCAACCAGATGATTCTGGAGTGTATACTTGTACTGCCAGAAACCTGGCAGGATCTGTGTCCTGTAAAGCCGAACTCACCATTCATGAAGGTAAGGAAACTGTGGAGCCGCTATACCATAAATGTACTCAATCCATGACTTAACAATCATCATGAGTGTTGTGAAAATTATACAAATTTCCCTTTTAATCAGCTTCTTTGATCTAATTGAAATGTGCCCTTTAGCTAAGAGTAAAGAGGAGCCTGTGGAGGATGAAGAAACCATTCTGAGGAAGATGCGCAGACTAACTGACTACTATGACATCCACAAGGAGATTGGAAGGTCAGCTATGTATTCTGCACATAGTTGAAATCCTGCACTTCAGGCACTGTAGAGGTCTTCATGTGTGCACAAGCTTGGAACCGTGCGAAAACGGACTCGTAGAGCCCGTACCGAAAGCCTGATAGGCATTGATTAATTTAAAAAATAGAAACCCAGTCTGAAGGTAACCCAGGGTTAATGGGATCTGCTTTGAAATGCGCCAACTCTAAATTCACCAGATTTAAAATACAGTGGCTGAGAAGTGATGAATGCACACTGACAGCTGTGTAATGAGCTGCTCTCAAAGGAGCAATAATCAGAGCTTAAAAGAGCAAACAGGTTTGATGGTAAAATTATTGCAACAAGGAATAAACTCATGAACTTTATCAAATATGGGATAGAAAAAGTGCAAATATTGGCATATGAAATCACATTTCACATTTAATACTGTATCATTCTATTCATATTTTAGAGAAACTTAAAATTTTCATGTTGTCATTCCATAATGTTTGTAGGATCCCTGACATGAACTCACACACAGACAAATTAAATGTGGGAAATAATTGTATATTTTGCACACACTAGAATTATTAGTGCTCAACAAAATGTGGCATTGTTTCATTTTTGATTCTCTGTTCAGCAATGACGGTGGTACCTGTGCAGGTTTCATTATGGTTCTTGTGAGTCCTGTCTGACTATATGGTTGTGAGACCTGGATGGTATCCAGCGACATAGAGCAACGACTGGTATTATGTCTGTCTGGAGGCAAGCACCCTCCAAAGAGATGCGGCACCAGTTCTGTTGAAATGGATTGTTTCAAGCAAACACATTCTTAGGGAGCCTGAAATGAGGTATAACACTTACATTGTGAGGAATGTCACTAATGACATTTTGGCCATATGGTGTAAATGTTAAGGATCCCACAAATTGGAAAAGGCCCAGAGGACACCCACATATCAGTGGTGACTTCTGGTTGATGGAGATGGATGAGTTGAACAGTTGGACCCAGGGCAGTTCTGTCATGTGGTGGATGAGGTGAAACACAGCACCAGCAAGTATGTGAGACAGAAAGAGAGAGAGAGAGAAGACTAATGCTTGGTGAGAAAGTCATTCACCTAGTTTTGTGCAGTGCATCCAAAAAGAATTCACAGTGCTTCACTTTTACCACATTTTGTTGTGTTACAGCCTTATTCCAAAATTGAGTAAATTCTTTTTTCCCCTCAAACTTCTGCTCACAACACCCCATAATGATAACATGAAAAAAGTTTTTTTCTTAATTCCTTCAAATTTATTAAAAAAAAAAACCTAAGCAATCACATGTACATAAGTAGTCACACCCTTTGCTCAACACTTTTTACTTGTTCAGCCTCAAGTCTTCTTGAATATGCCACAAGCTTGGTGCACGTATCTTTGGCCAGTTTTGCCCATCTGTCAAACTCCATCAGGTTGGATGGGGAGCATCGGTACACAGTCATTTTCAGATCTCTCCAGAGATGTTCAATCAAATTCAGGTCTGGGCTCTGGCTGGGCCACTCAAGGACAATCACAGAGTTGTCCTGAAGCCACTCCTTTGATATTTTGGCTGTGTGTTTAGGGTCATTGTCCTCCTGAAATATGAACTGTCACCCCACTCTGAGGTCAAGAGCGCTCTGGAGCAGGTTTTCATCCAGGATGTCTCTGTACATTTTTACATTCATCTTTCCCTCAATCCTGACTAGTCTTCCGGTTCCTTTTGCTGAAAAAAATCCCCACAGCATGATGCTGCCACCACCATGCTTCACTGTAGGGATGGTGTGTGTTTTCCGCCAAACATGACGCCTGACATTCACACCAAAGAGTTCAATCTTTGTCTCATCAGTCCAGACAATTTTGTTTCTCATGGACTGAGAGTCCTTCAGGTGCCTTTTGGCAAACTCCAGGCAGGCTGCCATGTGTCTTTTACTAAGGAGTGGCTTCTGTCTGGCCACTCTACCATACAGGCCTGATTGGTGGATTGCTGCAGAGATGGTTGACCTTCTGGAAGGTTCTCCTCTCTCCACAGAGGAATGCTGGAGCTCTGACAGAGTGACTATCAGGTCACCTCCCTCATTAAGTCCTTGTCCTCAAATCACTCAGTTTAGATGGCAACCAGCTCTAGGAAGAGTGCTGATTGATCTGAACTTCTTCCATTTTCAGACTATGAAGGCCACTGTGCTCACTGGGACCTTCAAAGCAGCAGAAATGTTTCTGTACCCTTCCCCAGATTTGTGCCTTGAGACAATCCTGTCTCAGAGGTCTACAAACAATTCCTTTGACCTCATTCTTGGTTTGTGCTCTGACATGCACTGTCAACTGTGGTACCTTATATATAGACAGGTGTGTGTCTTTCCAAATGTCCAGTCAACTGAATTTACTCCAGGTGGACTCCAATTAAGCTGCAAAAACATCTCAAGGATGATCAGTAGAAACAGGACACACTTGAGCTCAATTTTGAGCTTCATGGTAAAGGCTGTGAATACTTTCATCTTACTTACTTACATCTTATGTGACTTCTTAGGTTTTTTTGTTTGTTTGTTTTATATATATAAATTTGCAAAAATTCTCATAAAAACCTTTTTCACATTGTCATTATGGGGTATTGTGTGAAAAAAATATATATTTCATCCATTTTGGAATAAGGCTGTAACATAAAAACATGGAAAAACTGCAGTGCTATGAACACTTTCTGGACGCGCTGTATGTTGTACCATCATCGAAATCCTTATTGACACATCTCTCTTATTTGATGCAAGATTTCTTTAACCCAGTATTAGTTGCTCTTCGTGATTTTTCTCCTTTGGTGCACACATGATCACTGCACACACGATGTGCCATCCCTCAAGCCATTTAAAAACACACAGATCTGTAAACCATGGCTAATGGCCCCTTCACATATAGTGCAAGGTTTGGACAGCGTTTGGTCAAAAATGGCGAAACAGCGGGAAACAGTTCGAAATTAGTGCACCACGAAGCATCACAACGACGGGCAGGCATGCACAAACCCGTTGCGAGAGTTCGTGCACGCGCTGGTGTCTTTTGGGCAGGAACACATAGTGCCAGCTGCGGCTCATTGCCCTGCTTATGTGGAGGAAATATAAAAAAACCAGACAGTACCTGTGGGACCACATCGCGCCGCTTATATGGAAAAAAAAAACATACGATCCACTGGATGCAAATTTGTGCCTTCTAGAAGCTCTGATTGCCAGTCAGAGACTTTACCACTGAGCTTTTTCTTTAAAAGGGAATCTGCCTCATATCAGGAAGGACATGGAAGTATTACAAAAAAATTAAATAACACACCATATAAAAACACCACATTTATCACGCGAGCAAAACAAATATGATCCATCTGTTCCTCTGTAAATGACCCATGGTCACAGACATACAGTCTGGAAATGACATGAATGAAAAGAAGTTCACTTGTCTCATTCATGTCCACATCTGCTGGCGCACCTCCACGTGCACGTGCACATGCCTTGTGGACAAAGCGCCGCAGGACACCGCATCATGTGGAACAGAGCTCACATGGGTGACGTGACAGTCAGACCGCCTGCTGCATGTTCTGATCTGGCGGTCCGTTTCAACTTGGGAGCAGCCTGTCCATGTGTGCGTCATGCACGCTTGCTCACTGCACCACATCGCCACAGCGATATATGTTTTTATTTATGTCCACTTGATAACAGCAAACAGACACACGTGTGTCACAGTGGGCAGTTGTTTGTCCTTGTCCGTCCAAACACAGTATGTGGTGTCCAGCTGGAATGTCCAGATTCACAGATTTACACAGCTACACCTGGACACACCTCCTGCCATCTCAACACACACACCAAAGCCACAATCGTGTGGGAATTTCTCTGCGAGTATGAAAGTGATTGTCTACAGTCTCTTTTCATGCCAAGAGTGTGACTGGCCACAAAAGTGCCATGCGAGCGGTGGTAGATTTTCGTGCGTCACCTGGAATTTGGCCGGCACTTGCCGCGGGAGGGTGCAATGGGTTCACACAGCACACACTTTGTCTTTCAGGCGCTTGTGTGCACAAAAAGTTGTAGCAACAGGTGTACAAGGTGTTGGAGGCAGGGACAACATTACAGGGTTTGCACACAATTCCTGCATCATGCTCACTAAGTGTGCACTTCATCCAAACTTCGCACTATGTGTGAAGGGACCCTAAAGAACGTATTCCAAGGCAGCCCCAGGGACACTGACTGGCTGATATTTGGGAGTAATCCATCTCTTGTTTCAGACTGGGCCTCAGGTCATCAGAACCCAGGGAACCTGTGAAGACTTCTCATGGCCTGTGGTCCTGATTGTTTGCATTATGGCCGACCTGAATTAAACAGTTAAAACGAGCCTGTGATTTGACCTGTTGAAATTCCTATCTTGATTAGATTGGATCATGTTGGCTTTCAACAATCACAGAATTAAAAGTTGTTTTGTTTTTTCTTTCCATAGGGGTGCATTTTCCTATGTGAAACTTGTGTCCCAGAAAGTAGACAACATGGAGTACGCTGCAAAGTTTATCTCCACACGGGCCAAGAAGAAGACCTCTGCGCTACGAGAGATGAACCTGCTTTCCAAGCTGGATCATGAGAGAGTCCTTTATTTTCATGATGCCTTTGAGAAAAAGAATGCAGTCATCATCATCACGGAAATGTATCCTCATTATGACGATCAAATACAGCCTTTAGAATACACAATATGCACTATGCCTTAAGATGTAACTTTTATGTCTTTGTTTGGAAAGTTGTTTTGTTAAAATTATTTCATACCATAGAGATGAAAAAAACCCGAGTGGACATCCTCATTCACTAACAAGTAGCCAGGCCACCATCTACAGTCAGGTATTGAATGATGTTACACAATGTAGTTTGTAATGTTTGAAGAGAAGGATCCTTATTGGAGATCAACATCAGTTGACACAAAATTAACCTGGTGTCAGTCCTGTCAGTCACAGTGTGTCTGTGACAGAAGACAGTTCTGACGTTATTGACTTGAGTTGTGGATCTTGGTATTGCTGTGAGTACAGCAGCGGCTTTCAAAATAATGACAGTTACTTTCCCAATATGGTGGACAAAAATATCACGGAAACAAGCTCAGGGTCCCCTCCAGACTCGTGGAAAATGTTACATAAACTCATTGTTTTTACACTGGATGCAAAAATAGTCCCTTAATTCATTTGAAAGATGTCATGAGGAGCTGCTTGAAAGGTTTTCGAGGAAATCAACAGTTACGGAATCTGATGTATGTTTTTTAATGCTTGAATGTAAATCAGTAGTGTTCAGAATAATAGTAGTGCTATGTGACTAAAAAGATTAATCCAGGTTTTGAGTATATTTCTTATTGTTACATGGGAAACAAGGTACCAGTAGATTCAGTAGATTCTCACAAATTCAACAAAACCAAGCATTCATGATATGCACACTCTTAAGGCTATGAAATTGGGCTATTAGTAAAAAAAAGTAGAAAAGGGGGTGTTCACAATAATAGTAGTGTGGCATTCGGTCAGTGAGTTCGTCAATTTTGTGGAACAAACAGGTGTGCATTAGGTGTTCCCTATGTAAGGATGAAGCCAGCACCTGTTGAACATGCTTTTCTCTTTGAAAGCCTGAGGAAAATGGGACGTTAAAGACATTGTTCAGAAGAACAGCGTAGTTTGATTAAAAAGTTGATTGGAGAGGGGAAAACTTATACGCAGGTGCAAAACAATTATAGGCTGTTCATCTACAATGATCTCTAATGCTTTAAAATGCACAAAAAAAACAGAGATGTGTAGAAGGAAACAGAAAACAATTATCAAAATGGATAGAAGAATAACCAGAATGGCAAAGGCTCACCCATTGATCAGCTCCAGGATGATCAAAGACAGTCTGGAGTTACCTGTAAGTGCTGTGACAGTTAGAAGATGCCTGTGTGAGGCTAATTTATTTGCAAGAATTCCCCGCAAAGTCCCTCTGTTAAATAAAAGACATGTAGAAGAGGTTACAATTTGCCAAAGAACACATCAACTGGCCTAAAGAGAAATGGAGGAATATTTGTGGACTGATGAGAGTAAAATTGTTCTTTTTGGGTCCAAGGGCCGCAGACAGTTTGTGAGACGACCCCCAAACTCTGAATTCAAGCCACAGTTCACAGTGAAGACAGTGAAGCATGGTGGTGCAAGCATCATGATATGGGTATGTTTCTCCTACTATGGTGTTGGGTCTATATATCGCATACCAGGTATCATGGATCAGTTTGGATATGTCAAAATACTTGAAGAGGTCATGTTGCCTTATGCTGAAGAGGACATGTCCTTGAAATGGGTGTTTCAACAAGACAATGACCCCAAGCACACTAGTAAAGGAGCAAAATCTTGGTTCCAAACCAACAAAATTAATGCCTCGTAGATGTGAAGAAATCATGAAAAACTGTGGTTATACAGCTAAATACTAGTTTAGTGATTCACAGGATTGCTAAAAAAGCAGTTTGAACATAATAGTTTTGAGTTTGTAGCGTCAACAGCAGATGCTACTATTATTGTGAACACCCCCTTTTCTATTTTTTTTTACTAATAGCCCAAATTCATAGCCTTAAGAGTGTGCATATCATGAATGCTTGGTCTTGTTGGATTTGTGAGAATCTACTGAATGTACTGGTACCTTGTTTCCCATGTAACAATAAGAAATATACTCAATACCTGGATTAATCTTTTTAGTCACATAGCACTACTATTCTTCTGAACACTACTGTATAATAAATACAACATTTCAGTTAAAATGTAAATTGGTTTTATAATAATTAACAACAGCAATGGTTCTTTTATGTTTTGATGCCACTAGATACGTTCATGCATGAGACAGGTGCTGGAGGGACTGGACTATCTTCACCACCTAAACATCATACATCTGGACATAAAGGTAATTTTTCAGACATTATGCATTAAGCCTTAAATATTTTTTCTGCTTATTCTCTCAGTCATGTTTGTGGATTTTCCGCATTCCACCCTTTATCCTATTGAAAAAAATGAAGTCAGAATGTTTTCTCCTGATAAATTGTTTTTTGCAGCCTGATAACATTCTCATGGTGGAACCGAACAGTGATCAGATCCGAATCTGTGACTTTGGCAATGCAGTCAAGCTCACACCTGATGAGGCTCAATACTCCAAATACGGAACACCAGAATTTGTTGCACCAGAAATTGTTAATCAGACTCCTGTGTCAAAAGCAACAGATATCTGGTAAAGTACTTCCACCACAAAAAAAGATTTTCTTTCTTGTGTTGATGGACCCTCTCATCTTCATGTTTCTTTTTCCTTCCCAGGTCAGTTGGAGTTATTGCATACCTGTGGTAAGGAAAACTATTAATTTATTTAATGCAGACATGTTCCAAAGCTTCATTGATTGTTTTTGAAGATATTTTAACCTTTTGAGTCTGTAAGTGTGAAATCTGCAACAATTTGGTTTATCACCATCACATCCATCCTTCTTACTGAGCGCCAGTTCACGTGGGCTTTTGAACCTGTCCACAAGCCTTCCAGCATTAAAAGGAGCCAGTTGGGCTACTGGTGAGGTTGATCCTAGTTGTCTCCCTGGGGAGGTCTTCTAGGCATGTTGAACTGGGAGGAGGCCTCGGGGAAGACCCAGGACACGGTGGAGGGGATGATATTTCCCAGCTCGCTTGGTCTGTTGCTACTGCTGCCCGGACGGATAAGTGGCAGAAAATGAATGAATGAATTTAACAAATGAACAAAGAGCCATGTTATAAAACTAGTTTTCCAGGTTAAGAATTTCATTCAAAGACAGTATATATATATATATATATATATATATATATATATATATATATATATATAGTTATATTGGCTATAACTCTGGCCAATATAGCTCTGATTGGCTAGCTGTTGGCAGTAAGCTCTAACGCTATTTGTCAGTGGGAACCGATCCAATATAACTTTTGGTCCTAGCCTTTTTGGATCCTTTTGGATCCAACATAACTTTCTGGCACCAAGCATGCCAAAATACAGGTAAATGATGGGCAGAAAGGCTAATCTGTGATTGGCTATTGCAATCTGAGTGGAGAACATATATATATATATATATATATATATATATACACACACACAAGGTCTATTAGAAAAGTATCCGACCTTATTATTTTTTTCAAAAACCATATCGGTCATTCGCCTGTGGGCAGTCTTTGAGTGAGGAGTCGCCCACCCTCTCGTCGATTTTTTCATTGTTTAGGAATGGTTCAGAGACTGCTGCTTTGTTTGATCAAAATTTTTTCAAAACTGTAAGGCACAACTGAGTGGACACCATTCGATAAATTCAGCTGGTTTTCGGTAAAAATTTTAACGGCTGATGAGAGATTTTGGTCTGGTAGTGTCGCCGTAAGGACGGCCCATGGCGCCTGACGGCGATCTGCGCTTCGAGGCAGCAGCGTCTCGCCGTTTCAAGTTGAAAACTTCCACATTTCAGGCTCTGTTGACCCAGTAAGTCGTCAGAGAACAGAGAACTTTCAGAAGAAGTCGGCATGAGGAATTTATTCGGACATTCCATTGTTAACGGACATTTTGTAATGAAAGAACGTGCGGGCAGAGTCGCATGTTGGGCTGGACCCGACCGCGGGGGGTCGCGACAGGAAAAACACCTCCGTGTTGGAAACCTTAACGGGCAAGTTGGAACATGCCCAAGCTGTTAAACAATTTCTCAGTTACTCACTTGTTGAAAGCCATCAAAAGCCGCCTGAATTTTACAAATGATTTTCAACACAGAGGTGTTTTTCCTGTCACGGCGCACACGACACGGAAACGACTCAGCGAATTTGCCTGCACGTCTTTCATTAAAAAATGTCCTTAAACAGTGGAATGTCCGCATAAAGTCCTCATGCTGGCCTCTTCTGAATCTTCTCTGTTCTCTCACGACGTCCTGAGTGAATTAAGCCTTAAATTAGGATGTTTTCAGGTTGAAACAGGCCGACGACGGCGCCTGGAAGCGCTGCATGACGTCCCGCTGCGTGGGAAGTCCTTACAGCGACAGAAACACCCCATAATCTCTCATCAGCCGTTAAACTTTTCACCGAAAACCAGCTTAATTTCTCGAATAGTGTCCACTCGGATATTCCTCACAGGTCCAGAAAAAATTTTGATAAAGCAACGCGCGCCGTCTCAAGCAGCGTGTGAAACAAAGGAATTCAGCCGAGAGGGCGGGACCACATCTCACTCAAGGCCTGCCCACAGGGAAATGACGTCACCGACACGCGTGAAAAAACTCACGCATGCGCACGAGGGTTCAAGCATGATTGGTGTAATCGCATGTCATTCAAATCCATATAGTTTTTTTTTTAAATAAAAAGGTAGGATAGTATATATATATATATATATATATATATATATATATATATATATATATATATATATATATATATATATATATATATATATATGATGTGTACTTCATTTTGACCTATGATTGACCTTTGACAAATGTGACCTTGCAAATTTTGGCAATTCCCAAACCCACATACATATACATATGTGCCAAGTTTGATGTACTTTGGAGTGAAAATCAAAATTTTGATTCTTAACCCCAATGAACTTGACCTTTGCCTAAACAAACACTTTCAAGCTAATCTTGGGATTAACTGTCATCTACATATGACGTTTGGTGGAAATCATCCAAAGCGCATAGGAGGAGTTTTATGCTAGTATGGTTATCTTTAATCAGGATACCCATACTGGCAACAGGACATTACTTTACTCAGCCCTTGATGCAAATGAAAATGCATTAAGTTTATGACGTAACCTCCTGACTACCAGGTATATCCTCCTAAATGCCTTGCTCGTAGTCAGGAGGATATATATAGTGATGAAATAAATGTACATATTTTTTGTTCCTAAGTTTGCCTGTCAAGAATGATGTCTGTGTTAAACTTGTGTTTTTTCTATCAGTCTGACAGGAGTTTCTCCATTTGCTGGGGAGAATGATCGCAGCTCTGTACTGAACATCAGGAACTATAATGTGGCCTTTGAGGAAAGCATGTTTGCTGACCTTTGTAGAGAAGCTAAAGGTTTCATCATAAAAGTGCTAGTAGCAGACAGCCTGTGAGTACTTCAATCAGATGTCTACTTGCTCTAGCTGAAGCCCTGTTCTCAGTTTCTCAGCTTTGCCTGCTGGAAGGTTAACTTAATTCAATTCAGTTCAATTTATTTCATTTATATAGCACCAAATCACAATAAAGCTACTTCAAGGTGCTTCACACAATTAAGGGCTAACCTTACCAACCCGTAGAGCAAGCACACGGGCAGCAGTGGTATGGAAAACCTCCCTCTGATGATATTGAGGAAGAAACCTTAAGCAGACCAGACTCAAAGGGCTGAATCACTGCTTCACACAGTTTGACAGGTTGAAACCTTGTCCTCACCTTGGAAAACCTTTTAGAAAGATTGGGAAGGTGCTGTGGTAAACTGGGTGTATTGTCATTGTGCCACAATCTTGTTTTAACCATGGTAAAATTTTCAGGATGTACAAACATTTAGTTTTTTTTATGTCAGAACCTTTGACCTACTTTGGTCACCCCATACTGTTCTGTGAAATCATGTTGTTGCATTGTTGCACATGCTGTAACATCATTGGGAATTTTTTTGTAAGTGCCACAGTTCTACTAAAGATATACGTATTTGGTACAGCTCCAACATTTATGCCACGTTTGTTTTTGCACATATCGCACTGTGCAAGCTTGCAGTACATCATCACAATGCACACTTGATTACATTTGTTGCCAATTGTGACTTTCACGTGCCAGTGTGTCACTGTTATAGGCTGGTGATACATCGTGACAAACCGGAATGTATATTCATGAAAGTGAGAACGGGTTTTTGTTAGGCATAATGCAGAATAGGAGGAGTAGTAGTCGTCATGCAACTAGTCACTTTTCATTTAGCACTCTTGTAAAGAATTTATCAAAAGAATGATAAATTCACTTGTGTTTGACCATCTTATTCAGATATTATAAAATTATAAGATTCACAGCTTGTCTTTACCTTCAGTCACTGTCATGTCTCTCTGCCTGTTGCTCCCACTGAATCTTTGTTCTGTGTTTCTTTTTTAAGACAATAGGAATCACTTAATGATGCTGGATAGTGACAACAGTATGAATATGATGTCCTTTGTGTTTTAGGAGACCTGATTCTCAGGAATGTCTCCGACATCCGTGGTTCAAGGTAAGACAAGGACACTGATTAAAGGTCCCACCATAACCCATTCTCTCTGCAATGTTTTTAAACTAATAGAAGTAGTAGTAGTAGTAGTAGTAGTCGTAGTATCAATGTTATTTTTGGTTATTGGTTTATTTTTGATTGCATTTCATTTGTCCCTTTTGAACAGACACTAAGCAAGGGGAAAGCCATTAGTACAGAGGCCCTGAAGAAGTTTGTGTCTCGTAGAAAATGGCAGGTGAGGCATTTTGTAAATTCTTATTTTGGATTTCTACATTACACTGCATTCCAAATACTCACACATGACTCAGACAAAAATATTCATCCCATCTTCTGTTTTTCTGTGTCCTGTTTCTTCTTATTTAGAGATCTCTGATCAGCTATAAATCAAAAATGGTCATGAGGTCCATATCTGAGCTACTGAATGATTCCTCCAGCCACATCTCCATTGCAGTTCCCAGGCACCTTAAAGAAGCTTCCCCTTTGCCGTCATCTTCCTCGGATTCCGATGAAGACATTGATGAACTGCCCTTCATTCCAATGCCACTTAATATGGAATTTTCTGGATCAAGAAAGTCACTGAATGATATCCAAAACAGTGAGCAGGAAGCAGGGATGCAAAATGGAACCACTAATTTGATTGACTCTGATGTTCCATCCCCTGAGCCAATGGAAACTGATGATAAAGAAGAACTGACATGTAAAGGCCGTCTGCAGAAAAGGTCTTCACAAGAGAATGATAAAGGCTCCTCAGATGAAGAATCACTTGCAGAATTGCAGCAGAAGCCAGAGCTGTCTAGAAAACCCCTGCAAAGGGGTTCCAGCATGGAATCAGACAGACCAGAGAGTGGACGACGAAGGGGAGAGCTGAGACGTGGTGGGTCAGCTGATAGTGCATTGTTGCTCCGCATTACACCCGAGGAAGGAGTTGGTGAAGGAAATCCAGAAGATGGCAGAAAGGTTCTCAAAAAAGCTGTCTCTATGGAACTACCAAGGCGGAGCGCAAGCCCAGGTACTGCCAAGTTGAGTCAAGAAGATTATGCCCTTAAACTGGAGCTCATGAGACAGCGACTTCTTCGTGGCGGCTCTGTGGATAACAAGATGAGTGGACTGCGAGGACCTCTGTTGGAGACATTAGGAATGGGTGATGAAAAGCGTACAATAGCTTCAGATCGCTACACTCGAACCGCTCATTTCGGCCCACCCCCTTTAATCAGATCTGCATCCAGTGATTCCCCAAGGGGTGAAATTCCTAAACCAAAGGTTTTACCCAAAAGTTCTTCTTTCAGCCAAGGTGATTCAGAACCAATCGCTTTGCATAGACGGTCAGGAGCTCCCTTGGAAATACCTCTGGCACAGGTGGAAGAGCGACGGCTTAAAGAAGCTATATCTATGTCAGCTCTCACTGAACAAATCAAACTAGACTCCCGTCCTGTGACTCCGAGAGAACCTTCACCAAAACCATCAACTCCAGAATCTGCTATGCAAGAGAGTCCGACCAAAACAAAAAGTGAGGAATCTTTCACTGAAAAAGAGAGCAAACCTGATGAGGCTTTGTATGAAAAAATGGATGAGGTACCTACAGAGAGTAATTTTGATGAGCACTTGAGCACAAGTGTTTTCTCGGAGAAGGACATGAGCATATCAGAAGAAGCAATGAATGAATCAGAGTATACTGGTCATGCAGAGCCTTCGCCACCTTTGGTCCAAGGCTCAAAATTAGAAGAAGAAAAGAAGGAAGAAAAAGAGCAAGAAGAAAAAGAAGAGATTATGGAAATAGAGGAAAGCACTGTAGCTATTGTTGACTCGAAAGCGAGAGATACTGAAGACATTTTAGAAGAAAAGGTAGATAAGGAAGTAAATATACCTGTGAAATCCTCTGAGATGATCATCACCACAAGTTCAGTTATTGTGAGACCAACACAAGAATATTCTAATACATCTGGAACTGTTCAGTCACCTTATGTAACACCATCACCTCCTGCCCTTGTTACTCTTCCAGATGGCAGAACATCAGCATATGCTAGCATTATGCAGACAATAATGGTCCCTTCTCTTCAACCTCAAAATGATACACCTTTAGGTCCCTCTACACCTGTTGTCCTTGCAACCACCTCACCATCGTCATTTGTACCTATATCTTCATTGGCTAACACATCCTCTGTTATTCCTGGTCCTTCAAAGCCTGTCATCATGTCAACCACTGAGCATGCTGCTGTATATTCAAGGGTTGCATCACCTGAAATGATAACTAGAGAATCTAGTCCACCAAAAACACCCACACAGTCTTCACCTCAGCAAGAACAGTCTACAGGAGCTGACTTAGAGGACATTACTTCTGAAGAGGTCTTTGAGGCCCGGTTTAAAAAGCGTGAGTCTTCTCTCTCAAGAAGTCTAAAATTTCTGTCCCGATCAAAGGCCGATGACAAATCACAAGCAACTTTGTCAAGTTCTACACAGTCAGGTGAAGAGATATACAGACCCGGGCCAATTGGTGCGCCCTTGGAATTAGCACCAAGAAGACTTGAGGAGAGATCAAAGTCAGTCCAGGACATTCATGAAGCTCAAAAAGACCAAGGCTTTATGAGGAGGTTGTCAATGCGCTTGAGAAGAACACCATCAACTGAGCGCAAAGATGAAGCAGCTAAATATGAAGATTCATTTGCTTCAAAACGTCGACTTTCTTGGACTCTTGGCCGAAGAGGGTCACAGGAAAAGAAGGATGTGGAGATGATCCGCATGGATGGTGGTGGTGATACAGTGGTCCAACAAGATGAAAAGGATGTGAAGAACCTTAATGAATCACCGGTCTTGGCAATGCGTAGGAAGATCGAATCAACAGTGGCTGGGATTTCCACCAGAATTCGTAGCTACTCAGAGGAAAGGAGAGCATCAGAGGAGAAAGAACCAAAGAAGGCACCCATTCTTTCCGTGCTTCGTCGTGCAACATCAGAAAGCCGAGCTATGAAGAGTATGACTGCTCCTCAGAACCAGCTGGCATCTCAGGCCACAAACGGAGCCTCTTCAGAATCATTGGACTCAATGTCCAACCTAAAGTCAGAATTATCAAAGGGTACGCAAATTTGGTACCTTCAAACATTTAGGGGGAAAGCTCAAATGATTGTTTAATTCCTAGAATGAGGGGTGTCTAAAGTAATTACATCAAATTTATTTATGTGGTTTATTTTTCTTGGACAGGTGTGGAAGCTGATCGTCGGTCCCGCTGGGATCGCTGGGGTCTGACCAGAGGGAGGCGAGACAAGACTGTATCACAGCCTGATATACCAACAGCAATCACCAGAGAAAATAGTTCCCTACGTTCACGGCAGTACTCCAGACTGGCTTCTGGTAACTCACACCCATGTGTATTAAAAGCAAGCATTTTCTCCTTGTCCTTAATTAAATACTGTAATATCCTGTAAAAATAAAAACTACCATTACCTTAAAAACTACCATTATCTGCATAATCAAGCATAATTCCAAAAGTAAATATTTCATGAGACAGTTCAACCAAAAAATGTTTTCTTCAAGGACAATATAAGAATCATCTGTGGACATGATTTAAATGGTTTAACGGTTTTGGCCTCCAGATTTTCCTCCAATATTCCATATTAAGCTCAGGGACCACGTGCTCCTAGAAGGGGATCCAGTAACCCTCAGCTGCCTACCAGCAGGCAGCCCCCACCCACACATCACCTGGATGAAAGGTACGATAGAACATGTATCTGCTTGAAACAGTTAGATGGTCAGAATTACTTCATTTATCAAATTAATTTCAATACATTTGCACTGGATCTATGGATTATGGACATATAATTATGTTTAACAGTGTATCTCACTACATACTGGCCCATATTTCAGTGACAATAGAACTTGGCGTTCTCTACAAATGGAAAAAAACAAGTCCTTATGTAACAAAATGTTCCTTATGTAACAAAATGAGTAATATCACTCCATGCAGCAAACCTTACTGGTGTAACTCTAATCTCAGCAGCTTTGGATCAGCAGAAATATTGCAATAACTTTTTTTTTTTCCCATATTGTGGAGTAGCATGATTAAATCCTTAATAGCTATGTACTGTTATTTCTTAGTGCGGCGGGGCGGGAGGGGGCCTGTTTGTACTGGAGCACAAACTCACCTGTTGCGCATTGTTGTTTTTGTTTGTTTCACACGACAAGCACGGGGACATTGCTGCAGACAGGAATAAAAACTGTCTGACAAGGACAACTAGAAGTGGAGATAGTGCATAAACACAACCAAACATCCTGTTTGTGTACCGTCTGCCACCTACTACCAACATGTCAATGTAGTATTAGAATGACTTTTTTAATTGTTTGTGTCGTATTCACGGAGCGTAGGATTACTTAAATCAACCACCAAGATGTAACAGTGATGGTGAGCAGTAGGGGGATGCAGCTAGAAGATGGTTATCCTCTCTTTAATCCTCACCAGAGACGTTACATAAGACACTAATTGTAAGATTGTTGAACTGTGTAAAGTTGCCCCCCACATTCCCCAAATCTAACAAATTGTTTGTACTACCTTTGTGCTACAAAAATGTTTGTCCTGCTTTCATTTTAAAGGTGTTAATAAAAGTTAAATTACATCATCAAAGGTTAGCCAGCCTCTCCACATTATACAAATTAAATAAAAACTAGCAGCGGTGCCTGTTTTCACCTGGGTGAAGAGTAGTTAAAAAAAAATTTGCCAGTATTCTTTGTTTGAATAAAAAATGTAATCATACCGTTGAATCAACGCATTAATGCTGTGGTTTTAGAGTCTATGGTGCATCCAGAAAGTATTTACGCTGCACTCTTTCCAATTATTTTTTATGTTACAGCCTTATTACAAAATGGATGAAATTTATTTATTTATTTAAAATTCAACATACAATACTCCATAACTACAATGTGAAAAAGTTTTAATTTTTTTTTTGTTTGTTTGTTTTTGCTAATTTATTAAAAATTAAAAACTAAGAAATCACATGTACATACATATTCACAGCCTTTCAGAACAACCATCTCTGCAGTAATTTACCAATCAGACCTGTATGGTAGAGTCACCAGATGGAAGCCACTCCTTAGTAAAGGTCACATGGCAGCCTGCTTGGAGTTTGCCAAAAGGGACTCTCAGGCCATGAGTGGAGCAAGATGATGTCCGGATTGAAAAGACGTTCCCGCTAGCTTGGCTAACGGGGAATTCACCTTTGGCTGACCTGGTAGAGTTCTGGTCTTTAGTTCAAGCAGTCCGGGGGTTCGATCCCACCGCTGTCGCGGCCACAAAGGTCCTACAGTCACATGAGAAACAAAACTGTCTGGTCTCATGAGACAAAGATTGAACTGTTTGATGTGAAGGCAGAGTGTAAGTTTTTGGAAGACACCAGGCACCATCCCTACAGTGAAGCATGGTGGTGGCAGCATCATGCTGTGGAGATGTTTTTCAGCAGCAGGAACTGGGAGACTAGTTAGGATTGAGGGAAAGATGAATGTAGTAATGTACAGAGACATCCTGGATGAAAACCTGCTCCAGAGTGCTCTTGACCTCAGACTGGGGCGACGGGCGACGGTTCATCTTTCAGTAGGACAATGACCCTAAGTACACAGGCAAGATATCAAAGGAGTGACTTCAGGACAACTCTGTGAATGTCCTTGAGTGGCCCAGCCAGAGCCCAGACTTGAATCCGATTGAACATCTCTGGAGAGATCTGAAAATGGCTGTGCACCAACACTCCCCATCCAACCTGATGGAGCTTGAGAGGTGCTGCAAAGAGGAATGGACAAAATTGCCCAAAGATAGGCGCACCAAGCTTATGGCATCATATTAAAGAAGACCTGAAGCTGTAATTGCTGCCAAAGGTACATCAACAAAGCATTGAGCAAAGAGTGTCAATACTTATGTACATGTGATTTCTTAGTTTTTTATTTGTAATAAATTTGCAGAAAAATTAAAAAGAAAGAGCTGGCTCACATTTGATACCCGATTTTACTTTTATCACTATCCTTAAAATGAAAGCAGGACAAACAAAGACAAACAAATGAGCACAATCGTAGCCCAAATGAGTGGGTACAATTTTTATATGATTTGAAAAATAACTGCTTAACATTAAGCTGTTAAAGGACTTTCTAACGGTGAAAGTGTTGAGGGAAGGAAACCAGATGTATTATTACAAAGCTTTCACCAAATGTCAAGGAAGCCAAAGTGTCTGTGGACCACATAAAGGCACACAGAGGAATATTTCAAGAATACCTTTGCACCCACCAGGCACAGAGTGAAGAAGACTGAAGTTTGCTGTCAAGCTCTGTTTTGTGATATCAGTAACAAAATCTCAAGGCCAAACAATAAAAATAGTTGGGTTGAAGCTAAAGGAATCATGTTTCAGTCATGGCCAGTTGTACTCTGGCTTTTCTCGAACATGTTTACCTGATAACCTGTTAATATTTGAGAAAGAAATTGTAGCAAAAAAGATTGTACTAAATTTATTACGTCTGTTCTTTTAAATATCCGTACAGGTACAATCAAAGGTATGACATAAAATTGCAAAGTGATGATGGGTAATGAACATGCTAGTATTTTATTAAGCAGCCATGAACCATGTGTACGTTAGATGGGTCTCTGTAACACTCTACAAATATCTCATTTATGGTCAGCAGTGTTAAAACTATTATGTCTGTGACTAAAACATCTGTATGTATGATTCTTCAGATAAGAAGCCTTTGGAGATTGATGCCAGGATGAACATGATTGCGTGTCCCGATGGCCGGCAGCTACTGATGATCATGCAGACGACAAAGAAGGATGCAGGGATCTACGAATGTGTTGCTACAAACCCTTTGGCCTCTGTGTCCAGCTCATGCATAATCTCGCTTGCTCGTAAGAACTGATATGGTCCTCTCCTGTAGATCAGTGTACAAGGAGCAGCTATGTTATAACTTTAACATAGTATCATCAGCTCATCTTTGTAGGTTATACGAGGTCTGTTAGAAAAGTATCCGATATTATTTTTTTTAAAAACCATATGGATTTGCATCACGTGTGATTGCGTCAGACAAGCTTGAACCCTCGTGCGCATGCGTGAGTTTTTTCATGCCTGTCGGTTGCGTCATTCGCCTGTGAGCAGGCTTTGAGTGAGGTGTGGTCCACCCCTCTTGTCTATTTTTTATTGCGAATAAATGTCTGAACGATTTGGAGCTTTGCTGCATCAATTTTTTTCCAGAAACTGTGAGAGACCTCCAGGTGGACACCGTTCGAAAAATTAATATGGCTTTCAGGGACGATTTTATGGGGATTAAACAGATTACGGGGTGTTACTGCCGCTTTAAGGACAGCCCACAACTGCTGAGAGTGCGGCGCGCTCCCAGCCCCCATCGACAGGCTGACACCCCGCTGGAACAACCAGATCATTTCCAACGTGAAAGCTTTGTTGATCCGGGACCTCATCTGACTTTCACAAAAAGGCAGAATAAGTGGACATCAGCACTTTTTCCGGCACATTCCACCATTACAGGAGTTTTTTTCATGGAAAGAAAAGCGGAGGGACGCGCCACAGCTCCGTTCATTACGCGGGACAAAATCACTTCGGTGTTGGTCTCTCAGGACAGCTTTCAGGTGGATTTCAGACGGATTCCGGTTGCTTTCCAGTCATGTGAATATCCGATTGTGATTGTGCATGAGCTGGACATGCCAGAACATGTCCCGTGAGGCTTCATCACGGCGTTGCTTTGCGCCAAGCGGCTGCACCGCGACGCGCGGAACTCCTCCGTACGTCTGTCTTAATGTGCTGGAAAAGTGCTGATGTCCACGTCTTTTCACAATTCCTGTGCTAGTCAGATGACATACCGGATCAAGACAGCGTCCAGTTTAAAAATGAACGGCACATTTCACTGTTACAGGAGTTTTTGTCATGGAAAGAGAAGCTGCTCCACCGCGCGTTGATGTAGCAAAGCTCCAAATCGTTCAGACATTTATTCGCAATAAAAAATAGATGAGAGGGGTGGACCACACCTCACTCCAAGCCTGCTCACAGGCGAATGACGCAACCGACAGGCATGAAAAAACTCACGCATGCGCACAAGGGTTCAAGCTTGACTGACGCAATCACACGTGATTCAAATCCGTATGGTTTTTGAAAAAAATAATAAGGTTGGATACTTTTCTAACAGACCTCGTATTAGGGAGGGGTGTTATTTCCAAAATTTTTGAAATCTATACATTTTTGCATGGAATATGGAAATATACATGGAATACCTACTGGAGTCCCTGGGAGGGGTACTAGATAGCGCTCCGACTGGGGACTCCATTGTTCTCCTGGGGGATTTCAACGCCCACGTGGGCAGCGACAGTGAGACCTGGAGGGGGGTGGTCGGGAAGCATGGCCTCCTCGATCTGAACCTGAGTGGTGTTCAGTTGTTGGACTTCTGTGCTAGTCACAGTTTGTCCATCACGAACACCATGTTCGAGCACAAGTGTGTCCATAAGTGCACGTGGCACCAGGACACCCTGAGCCGGAGGTCGATGATCGACTTTGTAGTTGTATCATCTGACCTTAGGCCACGTGTCTCGGACACTCGAGTGAAGCGAGGGGCAGAGCTGTCGACTGATCACCACCTGGTGGTGTGTTGGATCCGCTGGGAGGGGAGGAAGCCGGTCAGACCTGGCAGGCCCAAACGTATCATGAGGGTCTGCTGGGAACGACTGGCGGAACCCTCTGTCAGCGAGGTCTTCAACTCCCACCTCCGGGAGAGCTTCTCCCAGATCCCGGGGGAGGTTGGAGACATGGAGTCCGAGTGGACCATGTTCTCCACCTCCATTGTCAATGCGGCTGCTCGTAGCTGTGGTCGCAAGGTCTCTGGTGCCTGTCGCGGCAGCAATCCCCTAACCCGGTGGTGGACACCGGAAGTAAGGGATGCCGTCAAGCTGAAGAAGGAGTCCTACTTATCTTTGTTGGTAGGTGGGACCCCAGAGGCAGCTGACAGGTACAGGCAGGCCAAGCGTGCCGCAGCCCGTACGGTCACAGAGGCAAAAACTCGGTTCTGGGAAGAGTTCGGGGAGGCTATGGAGGAGGACTATCGGTCGGCCTCAAAGAGATTCTGGCAAACCATCCGACACCTCAGGAGGCGGAAGCAGCTCTCCACCAGCACTGTTTACGGTGCGGGTGGGGAGCTGTTGACCCTAACGGGGGATGTTGTCGGGCAGTGGAAGGAGTACTTCGAGGATCTCCTCAATCCCATTGTCACGTCTTCCGAAGAGAAAGCAGAGACTGGGGACTCAGAGGCGGACTCATCCATTACCCAGGCCGAAGTCACCGAGGTGGTTAGAAAGCTCCTCGGTGGCAAGGCTCCTGGGGTGGATGAAATCCGTCCTGAGTACCTTAAGTCTCTGGATGTTGTGGGACTCTTGGCTGACACGCCTCTGCAACATCACGTGGCGATCGGGGACAGTGCATCTGGATTGGCAGACCGGGGTGGTGGTCCCTTTGTTTAAGAAGGGGGACCGGAGGGTGTGTTCCAACTATAGGGGGATCACACTCCTCAGCCTCCCCGGTAAGGTCTATTCCAGAGTACTGGAGAGGAGAATTCGACTGATGGTCGAACCTTGGGTTCAGGAGGAGCAGTGTGGTTTTCGTCCTGGTCGTGGCACACTGGACCAGCTCTACACGCTCCATCGGGTGCTCGAGGGTTCATGGGAGTTCGCCCAACCAGTCCACATGTGTTTTGTAGATCGGGAGAAGGCATTTGACCGTGTCCCTCGGGGCACCCTGTGGGGAGTGCTCCGGGAGTATGGGGTCCGGGGTCCTTTGCTAAGGGCTATCCGGTCCCTGTATGACTGCAGCAGGAGCTTGGTTCGCATTGCCAGTAGTAAGTCAAACCTGTTTCCAGTGCACGTTGGCCTCCGCCAGGGCTGCCCTTTGTCACCAGTTCTGTTCATTATTTTTATGGACAGAATTTCTAGGCGCAGCCAGGGTGTCTGGTTTGGGAACCACAGAATCTCGTCTCTGCTGTTTGTGGACGATGTGGTTCTGTTGGCTTCGTCAAATCAGGACCTTCAGCGTGCACTGGGGCGGTTTGCAGCCGAGTGTGAAGAGTCCGGGATGAAAATCAGCACCTCCAAATTCGAGGCCATGGTTCTCGACCGGAAAAAGGTGCTTTGCCCTCTTCAGGTTGGTGGAGTGTCCTTGCCTCAAGTGGAGGAGTTTAAGTATCTTGGGGTCTTGTTCACGAGTGAGGCACGAATGGAGCGTGAGATCGATAGACGGATCAGTGCAGCATCTGCAGTGATGCGGTCGCTGTATCGGCCCGTCGTGGTGAAGAGAGAGCTGAGTAGGGGGGCAAAGCTCTCGATTTACCGATCGATCTACGTTCCAATCCTCACCTATGGTCATGAGATTTGTCTCATGACCGAAGAACGAGATCGCGAGTACAAGCAGCCGAGATGAGTTTCCTCCGCAGGGTGGCTGGGCGCTCCCTTAGAGATAGGGTGAGGAGCTCGGAGTCGAGCCGCTGCTCCTCCACGTCAAAAGGAGTCAGTTGAGGTGGCTCGGGCATCTTTTCCGGATGCCCCCTGGACGCCTCGCTGGAGAGGTGTTCCAGGCACGTCCCATTGGGAGGAGGCCCCGGGGAAGACCCAGGACACGCTGGAGGGACTACATCTCTCGGCTGGCTTGGGAACGCCTTGGGGTTCCCCCGGAGGAGCTGGGGGAGGTGTGTGTGGATCGGGAGGTCTGGGCGGCTTTGCTTGAGCTGCTGCCCCTGCGACCCAACTCCGGATAAAGCGGAAGAAAATGGATGGATGGATGGATGATGTTGCTGAAATAAAAGCTACATAGATCTTGTTTGTTACAATTGTACTGAAATTAGGTTTTTTTGTCAGTTACTCTTAAAAAACACCAGATAGGCTTATTGTTACTATAGAAGTTGAATATAAACTTGGGGTCAAGCAACATTTGGAGCCAAATTTCAAGTCTCTAGGTGCAGCGGTTCTCAAGATATGACATTTCCGTCGATATTTTTGGCAATTTTTGAACCCGATATCTTCACTAGCTCTGTCCATATGGGTTTTTGGAACCAAATGACCCAAAATTTATTCTGCTATGGTTTATTCCATGTATATTTCCATATTCCATGCAAACATTTATAGATTTCCAAATTTCTTGAAATAACACCCCTCCCTAGTTATATGTACAATATACTATATAAATCATCTGGTGGTTGAAAGAAACATTTTGGAGGAGATGACAACCAGAAATAGTTTTGATTATATGTTTGTCACCTTGCTACTACATATCTGTTCTCACAGGTTTGCCGAATCATCCTGGAACCCCTGAAATTCCTCAGAAGTACAATAACACAGCATTGGTTGTATGGAGGCCATCAGACACTTTGGCCCCCTGCACATACACCCTGGAAAGGAGAACAGAGGGTTAGTGTTTTATATAAGAATACCCCATTTTACACAAGATGAAGCTACCAAATGTACTCAACTACATGTCTTGAGATTGTACCTCAGTTAGCACTGACCCATCTGTATTTTACTGTTATTTTTAATCCAGTAATATTAAATACCAGAAATGCCCCAAGTAAACCCAGTTAGTCAAACAATTTGCTATTATTTAACCTAAAAATGACACCAGGCAATGATAGAGCACATATCCAAACTAATATGTCAGGAGCTAATCACAGACTACAAAAATTATGTTAAAATCCTCCATGAACTCACCCATACCATACTCACCAATGAAGTGCGGGTTTGAAAGCTGAAGTGGGGTACTTCTAGCTGTTGCCATAACAGGAGTGCCTGACTCCGCCTTTCGCTCTGCTAACCCTTGAATGTGTATAAGACTGGTGTGACCTGGGTGGGATGAATGAATCCTGAAAACACCAACCTATTGAGACATTTTCAAGCTGGCTAAGGCTAAAAAGCTAGGTAACTCCAGGAACTCCAGGAAGTGTTCACATTTGACATTTCCTGTTTCACTGTGGACTCAAAATTTGATATTTCCTGTTTCAGTGTCAACTTATCACTGAATTCTTGCAAGATTTCCACTATTGTCAATCCAGAAAGTGTTAATCCAGGCAGTGTTCAGCATTTGACGTTTCCTGTTTGACTGTGGGCTAAAAATTTGGCACTTCCTGTTTCAGTTTGTACTTGCCACTGAATTCCCCCGAGATCCCACAAGATCTCCTCTATTGTCAATCAAGAAGTCTTCAACATTTGACATTTCCTGTTTGACTGTGGGCTCAAAATTTGGCACTTCCTGTTTCAGTTTGTACTTGCCACTGAATTCCCCCGAGATCCCACAAGATCTCCTCTATTGTCAAACAAGAAGTCTTCAACATTTGACATTTCCTATTTCATTGTAGACTCAAAATTTGGCACTTCCTGTTTGGGACTCCCTGTACCATGAGTGAACTCGCACCGCTTGTGCATCGCTTCGCTCATATAATTTATATCTCACAATTAAAATTGCATGCAGAGAGGTTTGTGAGATGTAGTTGCACTAATTATCACAATGCAGACAGCAAGCAGTGCAGAACGCATGGTTATAAGGAGGTGATGGTCTAGTGGTTAAGGTGTTGAGCTTGAGACCAGAAGATCCTCAGTTCAAATCCCAGCCTGACTGGAAAATTACTAAGGGCCCTTGGGCAAGGTGTTTAATCCCCTATTGCTCCCAGTGTGTATTGAGCGCCTTGTATGGCAGCACCCTCACATCGGGGTGAATGTGAGGCATAATTTGTAAAGCGCTTTGAGCAGTCCATTTATGAAATGTGTGAAATGTGTGAAACATCATATCTTTCAATGAAAGAAATTACTGTCCATGTCGTTGCCTTTGAAAAATGACCATCTACAGTCTGCCACTAAAGATAACAGGAATTCTGATGGTCCATTTGACAGTTTTTCTACCACCTGTGTGAACACAGCATAAATGCAGGATGCACCATCTGGTATTTGCGTGTGTAAAAGAGAGAAAGGAAGAAAAAAGAGAAAACGTTAGTAATCACACATCTTAGTCAATTTTGCTTTGCGGTGGCATGGTGGCTTAGTGGTTAGCACAGTTGCCTTGCAGCAAGAAGGTACTGGGATCGCTTCCCACCTGTTTGCATGGGTTCCCTCTGGGTGCTTCCTCCCACTTCCAGATTAGGTTGGGTGGCTTGCAGACTTTAAACTGACTGTATGTTTGTCTGTCTCGATGCTGCCCTACAGTAGACTGGCATCCTGTTCAAGGTGTACTTCACCCCTCTCCCTATGACTGCTGGGATAGGCTTTGTCACTTTTTGACCGCCCACACCAGTGTTTTCTCCTCAAGCGTACCTGCACCTGTCTGGCTCATGGGTCAACCCACTGGTGCCCGCAGGTTACGGTGTGACCTGTGTAGCACTAGCAGGGTGATTCCGTGGTGCAGTCGATGTAGCGATGCACAGCTGAGTGCATGTTTCCAGAACTGACCTAACCTTTGACGTTGGTATTAAAAACTATGACGAGCGTATTGTCTAAGTATCAACAGCATTAATAGTGCACAGTAAAATCACCAGTATTAAATTAACACTGACAGTGACTCTGACTAGAGTAGCACCATACAGTTGAGCTCAAAAGTTTACGTACCCTGACAGAAGTTTAGGTTTTTTTTGGCCATTTTTCAGAGAATATGAATGATAACATAAAAACGTTTTTTTTCACTCATGGTTAGTGGTTGGGTGAAGCCATTTATTGTCAAGCAACTGTGTTTACTCTTTTCAAATCATAATAACACAAACTACCCAAATAACCCTGATCTAAAGTTTACATACCCCTGTTCTTAATACAGTGTGTTGCCCCCTTTAACATCAATGACAGCTTGGAGTCTTTTGTGGTAGTTTTGGACGAGGCTCTCTGATGGTAAAGCTGTCATTGAATATGTTTTGGACTTTATTTACATTAATTACAAACAAATACAAACAGTATTTATGGTAAATCTGAATGGAGTAGACAGTTCTCAAAAACTGAGTGACTGTGCATGAAGGAGAAGAGTGAGGAAAGCCACCAAGACACCCAGACAACCCAGAAGAAGGTATAGGCTTACGTGGCTGTGATTGGAGAAATTGTGCACAGTGCAAGCTTTGCATTTTGTATCGCTACTCTTAGCTTCATAGTGGAGTAGAGCAGAGAAGGATTTTCTTTCACCAAAACAGATCAAATCCAGGCTTGCATCTCAGATGTACCTTCTGCCATTTTGTAGCTAAACTTTCAGGTCTCCTTGTTAAGAAAATACTCCTCTATACCACTTCATCATGAAGATGGATAACTAGTGATACAAAATGCAAAGCTTGCACTGTACATAATTTCTCCAATCACAGCCACGCAAGCCTATAACTTCTTCTGGGTTGTCTGGGTGTCTCGGTGGCTTTCCTCACTCTTCTACTTCTTGCACAGTCACGCAGTTTTTGAGAACTGTCTACTCCATGCAGATTTACCATAAAGTGCCATATTGTTTGTATTTCTTTGTAATTAATGTAAATAAAGTCCAAAACATATTCAGTGGCAGCTTTACCATCAGAGAGCCTCATCCACAACTATCACAAAAGACTCCAAGCTGTCACTGATGTTCAAGGGGGTAATACACAGTATTAAGAAAAGGAGTATGTAAACTTTTGATCAGGTTCATTTGGATAGTTCTCTTGTCATTTTGATTTAAAAACTGGAAACACAGTTGTTTGACAATAAATGGCTTCACCCAACAACTAACCATGAGTGAAAAAAAGGTTTTTGTTTTATCATTCATTTTCTCTGAAAAATGGGCAAAAAAACTGAACTTTTGTCAGGGTATGTAAACTTTTGAGCTCAGCTGTAGCTGTCATTCAAGTCAACCATGGCCATAATTATGCATAAAATTATGGTTTAAAGTGGCTTAAACTAATGGACTATTTAAAAATTCAGCCCATACAGTTGTCATGAACAGGAAAACTACCTACACTGTAAAATAAAAAGGTCTGTGAAATTAACCGGGAAATCCTGTGAAACCATGACATAAAAAACTGTGAAAAGAAAAACAATGGAGTAGTGTTTAATTGACAGCAATAATTTGTAAAATGTGGAACGAAACTGAACTGTGAATCTAACAGTACAAATATATTAAAATAATTACATACCATTGTAGAATTTACAAATGACTGTAGTTTAAAGACAGAAAAACTGAAATACCAAAAACTATACAATACAGTTAAAATTACAACATGACACTGTTAAAATAATGTTTTCTGTTAATTAGAATTTTACTATTGTTTTACACTTTACAGATAAGAATTTTCACAAATACAGTAAAAGTCTGTAAATTAAGGCTTTGAAAGAGGTGATGTGTCTGATAAACTACATTTTGAGGATATTTAAACGTAAGGTGAATGTTTTGCAGAGATTATATTATGCATTGTAATTATTAACATGCAAAAATGAAGAACATATTCATTTTGCACTGTAATAATTATTAATCAATAAAAATAAAAATAGACAGCAGGGGTGGTGGCCAAGTGGTTAGTGCACTTGGTTTCAGCGTTGAAGGTTCCTGGTTCAAGCCCCATCCCTGCCACATTTCTCTATGTAATGTGGAGTTGTGTCAGGAAGGGCATTTGGTGTAAAAACCTGTGCCAAATCAACATGCAGATCCACCTCGGATCTGCTGTGGCAACCCTGAGTGAAAACAAGGGAGCAGCCGAAGGGTCTTACTATATGTGTAAATATCACAGAAAAAAAAAATGTTTTAATGACAACATGGCTTTGCTAATTCAACAGGAAAGGACCATTAAAATTACAGTTTAAAATTTTTGTTTGTTTGTTTGTTTTTGTAAATTACAGGTTTAATCGGTAAAATTTACATATTTTATGTAAAACTATTTACATATTCACTGTAATTATTACAGAATTCCCCTGGTAACCACAGCTGCTAGTATTTTTCCATAAAAACAACAGATTTTTTTTTTTTTTTTTTACAGTGTGTAATCAAAATTGTTTTCTAAACAGTCTGTAAAGATGCGTATTTCTGTTATAAAGGTGAACTTTTAACATGAGGTTTTATGGGAATTCCCTTACTTTGGGAACCAGCTTCAAATGGCCTTTGAGGTTTTATCACTTCAGCAATGGCTTCCATTTTTTCACAATCTGAGGACTAATGCATAAAATCAACTGTTTAATCACATTATGTGTTTTTAAGGCTTCCTGACACACCTTTTGAAGACGCATGCTTGTGGAGTAATAAATGTTAACTTGTACTTTTTTTTTACCCTCTAGGTGAGAGTAACTGGCTGATCGTGGCCACAGGGGTGGCTGACTGTTATTACAATGTTGTTGACTTACCACCAGGGGGCGCCTTCAGGTTCAGGGTGGCATGTGTGAATAAAGCTGGCCAAGGCCCCTACAGCAACCTCTCACAAGTTGTATGTCTGGATGTTTCAGGTATGTTTTATCTCATGTAGTGGGTGTAACAGTGGAAGTATTCAAATGCGTACTACGGCAGTGGTTGTCAAACTGTGGTACAAGTTCTACCATTGGAGTGTAAAGCATGCCATGGTTGTATTTCATATCACTCTAAAAATGTCTTGAATTACAGCTACAATTTAAACTATACAAATTTGTGAAAGCCTACGTTTAAAACAGTACTATGGAATACAAAAGATTGTTGTTTCCCTGAAAAATTCTATAACAACATTGTGATTTGTCCTATTTCTTTATGTAATTTACTGCCACCTACAAAGAACCAAATTGATATATTCCTCATTTTGAATTTATTGAAAGTCACGTTGAAACCAGGCCTGGGTCCCCACGGACAGGCTCCATCTTGTGGAAGACCACGCACATAACTTACACAACACTTTTATACAATGTGGGCGTTACAGTGGGTGTGTTTTAGTCTCACAGTTCTAAACGTACTGGTTCCCCACAGACTGAGGGGAACCTCCACCCCTTGTCTTCAACCAAATTACTTGATACATGAAACTTAATTCTTGTTTCTGATCAGTTCAGACCAGTCAAACAGATGACCAAATCTGACCAAAAACATAACCATTTAAGCACAGCAAATACTTGACAACTAGCATGAAATAATAGAATAAGGAATTAGCACAGATATTATCTAACAACGTGAATCTCACATTTCTTGTGTTGTCCACAACATGTACACGCTGTAATTTTTACCCAAGGCCATCAAATATGGCCATCGGGTATTGTGAAGGCTTTGCATCTGTCCTTCCATCCATCCATCCATCTGTCTCCCCATCTGTCTGTGCTCAGCATACGTCCAGTCCTATTACTTCAAATTTACAGGTAACATTCTTGGGATACAGACCTTGGACACGTTCAAAGATGGTTAACCTTGACCTATTTTAAGAGGTTAAAAAGTCACATTCTGTTTCAATCTGTTCAGTTTTGGTTTTTGAGTGGTGGGGGTGACAGCCAATCAGAGTAGAGCTGCACCGTGATATCAGTAGTTGCTCCCTCCAAAACCACCTTGTTTTGTGAGTTTATATCCATGTTTCTCATATATTATGTAAAAGCTAGTGAGAAAGCACTTCTAAACTGAAAACGTTGTTTTTGGAACCCAATGACTCTTCTGAACTTATTTACAAAACATTTTGCAGACGTTAGCAGGTGACGTCACAGGCTGGTAGCTAGCCGCCAAACTCTATTTCATTTGTGTGTAAATATAACTTCTGTGTCAGATATTATGTAAAAGCTAGCAAGAAATAAACACTTCTAAAACTGAAAATGCTGTTTGTGGAACCTGATAACACATTAACATGCATGCTAACGTCCACTATCTAGCTCTATAAAGCTAGGTTCCCATGGAGTTAAGCTTCTCTCATTAATACCTATAAATGCACAGAGGATGATCTACAAATATTCCTTAATTTGCACAACATGAACAAATGGTGATTTGATCATTTACAAATTGTATGTAAGACAATAGGATCTTAATAATGAATTAAACAACTGCGAATTATAAAGAACACGATGCTCATACGGCCGAGGGCATTTTAGCATTGCGGTATTTATTAAATATTCAACAAACACATTGTCATCAAAATGCTCCTCACAACATTTATGTGTTCTTTGTCTGATCAGCACCATGGATAGCTCATTTTTACCATCTCTGGTTAACGTGTAATAGACACATGGGTTGTCCAGCCACTGCATTTTGATTGATGGTCCTAAGCCAAGTTAAATGATGAGGAAGACACAAGAAGGCCGTACATCGCAAATGTTGTCACGTCTGTGCCACACTGAGGGCACAAGCTATTCAAAGTGCCAGTCCCAAGGCCGGATAAATGAGTAGGGTTGGGTTGGGAAGGGCATCCACTGTAAATTTTGTCAAACCATACATGCAGATGTTAAAACTGTCAAGGCCAACACGGTGCTGGAGGAAATTGGGAAAAAGCCTCATGTAATAACTGCAAGGTTTTAAATCTTCTTTTTCTTGTGCAGTACTTGTTTTGATCTTTAGTTTTTCACACCCTGTCTTGTATCTTCTCCTCCTCGATTAGAACCAGCTAAATCAAGTGCACCTGTGGTGGTCAAAACTGTCCCTGCAACTCCTCCCGCCGCTGTAGTGATGAAGTCATCAATGACCGTGCCTCCAATTAAACCTGCTCCAAGCAAAACACCTGAACTGATATCCGCGCAACCGGGTTCAACGCCCACGGCTGTTCCATCTGTGACCAAATCTGTTCCTCCAACAACGATCAAACCAACTGTCCAAATGGACACTAGAAGTCCTCCTGCCACTCCAGCTGATGGTACAACCACCACTGAGCAAGCTACTGCTCAGGTTACTACGACTGTTCCACCCATGCCAACCAAAGCTAAGACCACCATCAGCGTCAGCGTAAGTAAACCCCAAACTAAGCTCCTGCCTCCCCCTGTTGTCCTGCCCAAAACTCAGAGCCCTGTGAATGCAGTTCCTCTCATGAACAATGCAACACCTTCTCCTGTACCACCACCTGCTCCCGTCATTGGGAAACCTATCTCATGTGTGCCTATGTACGTGCCGGCTGCAACCGCCTGTGTTACTCCCTCGTCCCAACTTAATACAGCCCTGATAACCAGCACACACTCAACCACTCCTGTGAATGTCTCCTCACCTGCGGTGGTGGTCCAGAGTTTCACACCAGTGTTGCAAAGTGGGGACAGTCGTAGTACTCCCTCTGGTCGGGTCACACCATCTGGACGGATCACACCTTCAGGACGCAGAACACCTTTGGGCAAGCCTGGAGAGGGGTCGCTACGCCAGGGAGTTCCACAGAAGCCTTACACCTTTATGGATGAAAAAGCAAGGTGAGGTCAAAGCCATTCACAGCCCAACCACAAAAAAAACATGAACTACTGGGTGGCTACACTGCATGAAAAAGCTTTATCCTAGATCATTTTGAGCTTGAAGTAATAAGAATATTGCTTTTCTGCATCAGGAAGAAAAGAAACCAAAGGTCATCATTATGAAGACAATAAAATACTGTTTCAAAAATTTTGATGAATTGCTGGATCGTGCATGTTTTGCTGAGCTTCATAAAGAAGTGTGATATGAATGAATATGTTTGCAAATACATAACTTTTTATTAATTAAAGGGTTTCTCTTAGGTATCTCAGTCATGTGATTGAAAAGATGGAATCTCCTATTAACCTGGTATTAATAGCAAGCACATCTTTCCTGTGGTGCCTAACCTGCTATGTCAAGAGCTCTTCAGTTTGAAATTATTGCAAAGGGTTGATTTTGGTTTAAAAAAAAAAAAAAAGTATTACCATCATACAAAACCATTTCACTTCTGCAATAAATCATCAAGAGCTGAAAAATAGATATTCAACCGGGATTCTTTGTATTCTGCTAATTTATCATTGATACATTTAAAATAAATATTAATAGATGATGTCTTGTAATACAGCAAAGGGTCAAAACAGACATTTCTGGCCATTTTATTTGGGGTTGAAGCTCAAAATAAGCGTTTGTAGTCATTTTCTTGGTCAGCATCAGGTCTGAGAACATGTGCTGGCGCCATATGTCACCACATCATTCATTCTACAGAACCACCTTGAGACCTGAATGCCAACCATCCAGGCCAACAACTGGCCCATCTCTCAAATGTTGTCATCTTTCTGCCACAGTCAGGTGAAACATGACTGTCACAGATAGATTCCCTTGGCCACAATCCTACAATCCTCCTCATCTAAGTCTCCCTGTATAACCCTTCATTTGACACAAACGTATTACAGCAATACCTCAGGATCATCCAAAGAGACTTGATGCCAAAGTCTCAAATGACAGGAAACAATAGGGACCCTAAAAATTTGGACTCTTATTCTCATGCAAAGACATCAGCATCACTGAATACCTCTGTCAAATGATGTCATAACTCCATAAATGTTGGGAAGTGTCGTGACACGGACCCACAACAGGGGGCGTTAATGAACGGACAATGGATAAGCCAAAAAGTAACAATTTAATGTTGTGAAGCGCACAACGAAGTACAGACAATAACAATAGTGCGGAATGTCAATCATACACAAGGTGGCGTGTGGCAGGCTCGAAGATAGAAGACGTCTAGTGATAGAAGAGCCGGAACCCACACAGCTTCCACCACCAACGGATCTGAAGAACACCGGAGCCGCCAAGCCCTGCGCCCTGCGCCCCAGGTGGCCACTGTCTTCAGCAGTCAGACCCGGTACTGCTGGCAGAGAACAGAAACAGTTTGATGAGTGTGAGTTCCCACACTCAGTAATCCCACAGTCTGTGTTCAGTTAGGAGGGAACACCTCCACCTCCAATCACACACTCGTGCAGCTCCTGTTTAACCACTTATCTGGTTTGGGGTGTGAGGCGAAGCCGTCGCAGTCCACACCAAACGGCAATCCCACAGATAAGGACACCGTCACAGGAAAACGGCTGCAAATGAGATCAGACTATTACACAAGGTCTTCAGATTCAGCAGAGAAGTTACCTGTATGGTAGATGATTTCTCGGCGGGGAGGTGGAGTTGCAGTCCGGCTTTTATGGTGGTTGACGTAGATGAGTGACAGCTGGTGGTGATGATGTGACAGCTGTCACTCCACTGGTTCCGGCGCCCTTTCGTGCTTGAAGCCCGCACTCCAAGCAGGGCACCATCTGGTGGTGGTGGGCCAGCAGTACCTCCTCTTCAGTGGCCCACACAACAGGACCCCCCCCTCAACGGGCGCCTCCTGGCGCCCGACCAGGTTTGTCCGGGTGCCGGGCGTAGAAGTCGGCCAGGAGGGCCGGGTCCAGGATGAAGCTCCTTTTCATCCAGGAGCGTTCCTCGGGGCCATACCCCTCCCAGTCCACCAGATACTGGAACCCCCGACCCTTGTGACGGACGTCCAGGAGCCGACGCACGGTCCATGCCGGCTCCCTGTCGATGATCCGGGCAGGAGGCGGTGCAGGTCCAGGGGTGCAGAGTGGTGAGGTGTGGTAAGGCTTGATCCGAGACACGTGAAAGACAGGATGGATCCGCAGTGAAGCTGGTAGCCGTAGCTTCACTGCGGCCGGGCTGAGGACCTTGGTGATGGGAAACGGTCCAATATACCTGTCCTTGAGTTTCTGGGAGTCAACTTGAAGTGGGATGTCCTTTGTTGACAACCACACCTCCTGCCCGGGCTGGTATGCAGGGGCCGGGGAACGCCGGCGGTCTGCATGGGCCTTGGCCCTCATCCGGGCCTTCAACAGGGCAGAACGGGTGGTCCGCCACACCCGGCGGCACCTCCTGAGGTGGGCCTGGACCAAGGGCACACCGACCTCTCCCTCCACAAGTGGAAACAATGGGGGCTGGTACCCCAAACACACCTCAAACGGGGAGAGGCCGGTGGCAGACAACACTTGGCTGTTGTGGGCGTACTCAATCCAGGCCAGATGGGTGCTCCAGGCCGTCAGGTGCGCGGAGGTAATGCAATGGAGGGCCTGCTCCAGCTCCTGGTTGGCCCGCTCTGCCTGTCCGTTGGTCTGCGGGTGCTACCTGGACGAGAGGCTCACAGTGGCCCCCAGTTCCCTGCAGAAACTCCTCCAGACCTGAGAGGAGAACTGAGGGCCACGGTCTGAGACGATGTCCACTGGTATCCCATGCAGACGCACGACGTGGTGGACCAGGAGGTCTGGTGTCTCCTGGGCCGTGGGGAGCTTCGGGAGGGCCACGAAGTGGGCCGCCTTGGAGAACCGGTCCACTATCGTGAGAATGGTGGTGTTGCCCTGGGACGGCGGGAGGCCCGTGACAAAGTCCAGGCCGATGTGGGACCAGGGGCGGTGAGGCACTGGTAGGGGCTGGAAGAGTCCTGAGGTCCTCTTGTGGTCAGCCTTGCCACTGGCACAGATGGTACAGGCCTGGACGTAGTCCCGGACGTCGGCCTCCATAGACGCCCACCAGAAGCGCTGCTGGACTACTGCCATGGTCCTGCGCAGCCCGGGATGACAGGAGAGCTTGGAACCATGGCAGAAGTCCAAAACAGCAGCTCTGGCTTCCGGTGGGACGTATAGTTTGTTCTTCGGGCCGGTCCCCGGGTCCGGGTTCCGTGTCAGGGCCTCCCGGACGGTCTTCTCCACGTCCCAGGTGAGGGCGGCCATGACAGTGGACACAGGGATGATGGTCTCTGTGGGGTCTGACAACTCGGCCTTGGCCTCCTCTTCATGCACCTGGGACAGGGCATCCGATCGTTGGTTCTTGGTCCCGGGGCAGTATGTAATCTGGAAGTCAAAGCGCCCGAAGAACAGTGACCAGCGGGCTTGCCTGGGGTTCAACCGCTTGGCGGTCCGGATGTACTCCAGGTTCCGATGGTCCGTGAAAACCATGAAGGGCACCGTCGCTCCCTCCAAGAGGTGTCTCCACTCTTCAAGAGCCTCCTTCACCGCCAGGAGTTCCCGATTGCCGACGTCATAATTCCTCTCAGCCGGGGTCAACCTGCGGGAAAAATAGGCACAAGGGTGGAGGACCTTATCGGACTCCCCGCTCTGGGACAGCACGGCTCCTATCCCATCCACCTCCACTGTGAACTGGCGAGTAGGATCAGGCTGCACCAGAACTGGTGCAGACGAAAACCGGCGCTTCAACTCCCTAAACGCGGCTTCGCACCGATCCGACCAGGTGAAGGGGACCTTAGTGGAGGTCAGGGCTGTCAGGGGGCTAACTACCTGGCTGTAGCCCTTAATGAACCTCCTGTAGAAATTCGCAAAGCCGAGGAACTGTTGCAGTTTCCTACGGTTTGTTGGTTGGGGCCAATCTCTCACCGCCGCAACCTCGGCCAGATCAGGGGCGATGGAGTTGGAGGAGATTATGAACCCCAGGAAGGACAAAGAAAAGCGGTGAAACTCGCACTTCTCGCCCTTCACAAACAGCCAGTTCTCCAACAACCGCTGTAGGACCTGACGTACATGCTTGACATGGGTCTCAGGATCCGGAGAAAAGATGAGTATATCGTCTAGATATACGAAGACAAACCGATGCAGGAAGTCCCGCAAGACGTCATTAACCAATGCTTGGAACGTCGCGGGCGCATTGGTGAGGCCGAACGGCATGACCAGGTACTCAAAGTGACCTAACGGGGTGTTAAATGCCGTCTTCCACTCATCTCCCTCCCGGATCCGAACCAGGTGATAAGCATTCCTAAGGTCCAATTTTGTAAAAATTTGGGCTCCATGCAAGGGCGTAAACACTGAATCCAACAGAGGTAACGGGTATCGGTTGCGAACCGTGATCTCGTTCAGCCCTCTGTAATCAATGCATGGACGGAGTCCGCCGTCCTTCTTGCCCACAAAAAAGAAACCAGCACCCATCGGGGAGGTGGAGTTCCGGATTAACTCGGCAGCTAAAGAGTCCCGGATGTAGGTCTCCATTGATTCGCGTTCCGGACGTGAGAGGTTGTACAGCCTGCTGGACGGGTACTCAGCGCCCGGTATCAAATCAATGGCACAATCGTATGGACGGTGTGGGGGCAGCGTGAGTGCCAGATCCTTGCTGAAGACGTCAGCAAGGTCATGGTACTCGGTTGGCACCGCCACCAGATTGGGGGGGACTAAAACCTCCTCCTTAGCTGTCACACCGGGTGGAACCGAGGATCCTAAACACTCCTGGTGGCAGGTTTTGCTCCTCTGAACCACAACCCCAGACAGCCAATCAATCCGGGGATTGTGTTTCAACACCCATGGAAAACCCAAAATCACTCGGGAGGTAGAAGGTGTTACATAAAACACAATCTCCTCCCTGTGATTCCCAGAAACAACCAAAGTCACGGGCTGTGTCTGGTGTGTGATTAGTGGAAGAAGGGTGCCATCTAGTGCCCGCACCGACAATGGTGACGGTAAGGCCACTAGAGGGAGCCCAACCTCCTTTGCCCATCTGCTGTCCAGCAGATTCCCCTCCGACCCCGTGTCCACCAGTGCTGGGGCGTGAAGGGTTAGATCCCCACTCAGGATCGTGACTGGGATACATGCAGATTGTCGGGGTTTCCCCGCGTGGGTATTGTGACCCACCCTTAGCCCCGTCTCTAAGGACGAGTGCTGCTGTTTTGACCATTTGGGGCACTCTCTCTGTATGTGCTCGGTTGAGCTGTAGAGAAAACACTCTCCACGGATCAGCCTCCTTTGTCTCTGATCTGATCGTTTTTTGGCACTGCTCGTTTCCATAGCAACGTCAGCAGGGGGAGCTGTCGTCACGTGGAGAGCCCTGGCTGTGGAGCGTGGGGAAGACGGCTCCCTTTCGGACCCGGGAGGAAGAGGGACAGCTTGTGCCTGACCACGCCCTTCGTCTCACTCCCGTCGGTGTTCTGTTAATCGGTTGTCTAACTGTATAACCAGGTCGATAAGCCCGTCTAAATCCCGCGGCTCGTCCTTCGCCACCAGGTGCTCCTTAAGGACCAGAGACAGTCCGTTTACAAAGGCGGCGCGGAGCGCAACAGCATTCCAGCCGGCTCGCGCTGCCGCGATGCGGAAGTCGACTGCATACTTCGCTGCGCTCCGACACCCCTGTCGTATCGACAGCAGCACGCTTGAAGCGGTCTCACCTCTATGAGGGTGGTCGAACACCTGTCGGAACTCCCTCACAAACGCAGTGTAAATCGTTAGGAGCCGTGAATTCTGCTCCCAGAGCGCCGTAGCCCAGGCGCGTGCCTTTCCTCGAAGCAGATTTATAACGTAAGCCACCCGGCTAGCGTCTGACGTGTACATGACGGGACGCTGTGAAAAGACGAGCGAGCACTGCATCAAGAAGTCTGCACACGTCTCCACACAGCCTCCGTACGGCTCCGGAGGGCTTATGTATGCTTCAGGGGAAGGTGGGGGGGTTCGTTGAACGACCAGTGGAATGTCTGTCTCTGGCATTCAGTCAGCAGGAGGAGGTGCTGCAGCAGTGCCCTGAGCATGCGCTTCCACCTGGGCGGTGAGAGCCTCCATCCTTCGATTGAGAATAATGCTCTGCTCGGTAACTAAGTCCAACCGAGCAGTAAAGGCGGTTATGATGTGCTGCAGCTCACCTAACACGCCTCCTGCTGGCGCCTGTGCACCTTGCTCTTCCATTGGCTGTTCAAGTGCTGGTTGACGCCCCTCGGGATCCATGACGCTGGCCGAGAAATCCTGTTGGGAAGTGTCGTGACACGGACCCACAACAGGGGGCGTTAATGAACGGACAATGGATAAGCCAAAAAGTAACAATTTAATGTTGTGAAGCGCACAACGAAGTACAGACAATAACAATAGTGCGGAATGTCAATCATACACAAGGTGGCGTGTGGCAGGCTCGAAGATAGAAGACGTCTGGTGATAGAAGAGCCGGAACCCACACAGCTTCCACCACCAAGGGATCTGAAGAACACCGGAGCCGCCAAGCCCTGCGCCCCAGGTGGCCACTGTCTTCAGCAGTCAGACCCGGTACAGCTGGCAGAGAACAGAAACAGTTTGATGAGTGTGAGTTCCCACACTCAGTAATCCCACAGTCTGTGTTCAGTTAGGAGGGAACACCTCCACCTCCAATCACACACTCGTGCAGCTCCTGTTTAACCACTTATCTGGTTTGGGGTGTGAGGCGAAGCCGTCGCAGTCCACACCAAACGCCAATCCCACAGATAAGGACACCATCACAGGAAAACGGCTGCAAATGAGATCAGACTATTACACAAGGTCTTCAGATTCAGCAGAGAAGTTACCTGTATGGTAGATGATTTCTCGGCGGGGAGGTGGAGTTGCAGTCCGGCTTTTATGGTGGTTGACGTAGATGAGTGACAGCTGGTGGTGATGATGTGACAGCTGTCACTCCACTGGTTCCAGCGCCCTCTCCTGCTTGAAGCCCGCACTCCAAGCAGGGCGCCATCTGGTGGTGGTGGGCCAGCAGTACCTCCTCTTCAGTGGCCCACACAACAATAAACCCTTGACAGGCATCTCTTATTTATGTTTTATTTAGCCTTTATTTAACCAGGTTAGTCCCATTGAGATTACAAATCTCTTTTGCAAGGGAGATCTGGCCAAGAGGGCAGCAGCATAATTGCAAGAAATAAAATTCACAACATCTCAGCATTAAAACAATTTCACATAAAACATTTACAGACAGACAAAGTAGACTGCAGTGATTTCAATAGAGCTTTAAACTCATTTCATGTCATAAGAGCTTGAAGGTGAAGTTCAGACTGTAATTTGTTCCAGGTATTAGGTGCTGAAAACCTAAAACTTTTCTTGCCCAGTTCAGTTCTTACTTTTGGGACAGCAAATTGTAGAACACCCATTGAACGAAAATTATGGCTTTCATGCTTTCTTATTAAAAGACTAGACAAATATGATGGGATCTAAAAGGCTGAAGACTTGGAGTCATGTTAATTTGGTTCAAAGGAAACTTTGGGTTTTTGAGTAAATTAAGCCCAAGATTTGCTATCTTGTCTCAGTGTTTGCTGAGTAGTGGGTACATTTTATTGTTTTTGGTCGATACCACTTGTGTTTCTAATCATGTTCTATTAAACCTTTGATAAACTTGTATATTTCAAAGACTTGTAGTGGAAACCTTTGGAAATCTTACAAATGCCTATGTTTCATAATGCTTCATAAATGCTTATGCTTAATTTTCATGCCCTCATATAAAAACGACCACTATACACTGGCTATGTTTACATGCCATTAATATTCGGGATAAGGTCAATATTCCAGTTTCTGAATCATTAGGAATAACCCGTTTACATGCTTAAGCAGACAGAGTTACTCCTGTATACATGGTCACTGGTATCATTTGGAATATCCCCATCTAAACAGCAATGCACGTCTTCCACCGGTGCTTGATTTAGTCTGGCATTTGCACAAATCCTGCTTCGCGTAACTTTTCGGCCACTATCTTGTAAATGTCGCTATCTCTGTACTTTCTACTGTCAATAAAAGACATCATATTCATGTCTTTCACAATACTAATGAAGTACTCGGTTTCCTCCTCGCTCCAAAAGTGTGCTGTGCTGCCGCATCTGGATTTCCCCATGCTTGTTTACCTCTGCTTCTGTGGTGTCCAGTGGGTTGCGCGCACCACATACAACTAGTTGCCGTACTCAAAAGACCAAGATTCCTTGCGGATAGGATATGCGCAGAACACAAAATAATGTTCCTTTCTATGGGGATATTCCGATGCACGTTTATATGACCTGATATTCGGGTTAGAAAAGGAGTAACCCAGGGGTCATATTTGGGTTTTTAAAAACCGGAATATGAGCATATTCGGGTTTTTGCGGGTGTTTACATGGCCGTGCGCAACTGGGTTATTGCTAATATTCTGGTTATGAAAGGGTTATGAATGGGTTATTGGCTGCATGTAAACGTAGTCAGTGTTTTGCCTGTAACTGTGGAAATAGCCTTGCATGCCCAGCCAAGACTTATGTGCCAGTCACAGAATATTCCATTCTGATCATTTGCAGACAGAAGTTATCTCTGAAGACGCAGCTGTGAACCAATGTTTGTTATTTTGCCTTCAACTGTTTACCATCTTTTGAATAACATTATGCTTCTCGGAGCTCAGTGTTTGTAACCACACCCCCTGGGGCGAGTTATGGTCCCAGGCTTAAATGTGCTGATGGGGAGGACAGGCCTTGCCTTCACCCTTCCGCAGACCTTCGTATTCTGTGCGAACAGTGGGGGACTTCAAGCTTGAATAAATTACCAAAAGACCATCGGGAGAATTAAAGTGTTTATTTCACCGTTTCAACAGAACAGGGAACATTTTCTTCCACAACAGACTTCTTCTGCTTTACTTCCCCACTCATTGCTCTGCTCTGCCTTTAGGCTTTGGGATGGCAAACACTGAATTGTTGCTTCTCACATAGGGGTCGGTTTGGTGTGATTCGGGAGTGCCGGGAAAACGCTACAGGCAACTTGTTCATGGCTAAGATTGTTCCTTATGAGGCGGACAGCAAGCAGGCGGTGCTGCAGGAATACGACATCCTTAAGTCTCTTCATCATGACAGAATCATGGCTCTGCATGAAGCTTACGTCACACCACGCTACCTGGTGCTGATCTCAGAGTACTGCAGTGGAAAGGAGCTGCTCTACAGCCTCATAGACAGGTGAAGACACAACTTGATTTTTGTTTTTACAAACTGATGGATTGGATTCAGTCAGAATATACTATAAATTTGTAATCTGTGATGGCTTTGTTGTATATTTTGGAGCAGCTTATTCTTCCCAAAAGGTGTTTTTGGGATGTTTGCGTACCAGTGATCCACACATAAATTGTGTTAATTATTAACTGCTGAAGGAAGAAGCTTTGCTCACATCTTCTCAAAGTATTTTACAGTTGCTTGTCTCTGGTGTGTTTCAGGTTCCGTTACTCAGAGGATGATGTGGTAGCCTACATCATACAGATCCTTCAGGGACTCGACTACCTCCATACACGACGTATCCTCCACTTGGACATCAAGCCAGAGAATGTCATTGTCACCTTCATGAATGTCATCAAGATCATTGACTTTGGCAGCGCTCAGACCTTCAACCCTCTGTTCCTCAAGCAGTTCAGCCCTCCTATTGGAACCCTAGAATACATGTGTAAGAGTTCTGGGCCTATATTGTCAATGACAAAGGAAGAACATTTGCTAAATGAAGAATGTAACATAAAAATCAAGCAACAACAACAATCTGTTAGGGATCATGAGATTAATCACATAAGAGCCAATCAGACGAAAGGATTTATTTCATATTTTCCTTCTGTTATAGTACTTCCTTTTTGCTTCACTTTTTTAAACAAGATTGGAATTTAACTTTTTGACTCTGAAACTGACCTTTTTCACCTTTTTTGTTGTTTTTACTCCATAACTCCATAACATTCAGTCAGAGATAGTACAAACTGTACCTATTTTGAATCCCTATGATCAGACAAATAATACGGTATATAAGTGGAGCATTTTTTTTATTTTCACCCCTGTGCAATCTTTCATTGTCCCCTACCTGTTTATATCAGCCACCTTGGGATGGCCAGGATACACTTTTCATGGTATACTGAGGTCAGACTGTAAGTGTTGTTTGGACACCTTAAAGCCACCCAACTTCAGTAAACTGACAAAATGTAGTTTCTGTTGAAATCCAAGCATTTTAATGCTGGTTTATTTTAGAAATATCTTGTAAAATTACAGCTCATCTTAATGTCGAAATCATATTTATCTGGGGGGGAATTCCATAATGAATATTTTTTTACCTTTTAATGGTGTCTGTAGGAGGGTGTGCATGAGCTTTTGAAAATCCCGAAGGTTACCTTTGATCTCATGTGATGCGTGCACACGCAGCATGCACGCTGACGTCCGTGGGATGTCTGTAAATCACTTCAGAGGTGTTATCTGTTTACAAAAACAGCATTTTAAGTTTTAGAATTGTTTAGTTCTCGCTAACTTTTACAAAATACGAGGTCTGTGAGAAAAGTATCGTACCTTTTTATTTTTTTCAAAAACTATGTGGATTTGATTCATATGTTTTTACGTCAGACATGCTTGAACCTTCGTGCGCATGCGTGAGTTTTTCCACGCCTGTCGGTTGCGTCATTCACCTGTGAGCACGCCTAGTGGGAGGAGTGGTCCAGCCCCCTCGTCGGATTTTCATTGTCAGGAAATGGCGGAATGATTTGGGCTTTTTTTCCATCAGAATTTTTTCAGAAACTGTTAGAGACAAGCAGCTGGAAACCATTCGAAAAATTTATCTGGCTTTCGGTGAAAATTTTACGGGCTTCACAGAGAATAAGGACTGTTACTACAGCTTTAAGGACGCCCCACAATGGCACACGGCGCGCCGCGCTCCGAGCTGCGACGACGAGGCAGAAAACACCACATCATTTCTAAACGGATGGCTGTGTGGAGCTGGGACCGTCGTGAGCAATCTCTCTGGTTATCACAAGAGCTGGACATCAGCCATTTTCCGGCAGATTTCACTTTTAACAAGAGACAGGCATGGAAAAACTCACGCATGTGCATGAAGGTTCAAGCTTGGCTGACGTAAAAACATATGAATCAAATCCATATAGCTTTTGAAAAAAATAAAAAGGTACGATACTTTTCTCACAGACCTCGTATATGAGAAACATGTTAGATTTATACAAAAATGCAACAGTATCAGAGAGTTTTCAAGGAGGATAGATTAGCAACCAGAGAGAGACCAGCTAGTGATGTCACGGTGCCGCTCTACTCTGATTGGCTATCACTGTGTCCTTCCCAGAATCCCTTGCGCAAGTCTGGGGAAGCTCCCCTGTGATCTATGATGTCATCACAGACTGTGTGGGTCTCAACCGTCGCTGCTATAAATAGTTATAGTTCGTCTGTTCTTTTGAAAATTTTCCCTTCATGGGTACTTATTAATTTTTTTTCTAGACAATGCAAATTTTGATTGTATTGACACTGTCATATTAGGAAACCCCTATTTAAAGGCTAATAAGTCTAATATAGTGGTGCCAAAAAAATATTTTTATGCCTTAATGGTTTATGCTTAGTGGCCCTATACCTTTAAGTGGCACTGATTCAGTTAAAATTTGCTTTGGGCTCATCTCATGGACTAATGTAAACAGATACTGCTCCAGCTAATTTTGGTCTTACCTGGTCGCAATAGGATCCCAGCTTGCATTCATTCCCATCTGTCAGCAGGACTTTTCCTGCACTGACTTTTCCCCACAGTCAGTCCAAAGGGAAAATTATGTCTAATTATAGACCGATCAAGATTAATTATAGTTCTGTGCAAAAACAACAGAGTTAGTGCAGCTTTGCTTTCTCCTGGTTGCAGCTCCAGAGATGCTGAAAGGTGATATTGTGGGTCCTCCAGCTGACATCTGGAGCATAGGCGTACTGACTTTCATCATGTGAGTTCTGATGGTATACTTGACACCAAGTCAATGAATATTTCTGATTTAAGTAATTATTACTAACATACAAAACCACTTCCTTCTATATTACATCATCAGTTAAATATACATACTCAGCAGGAATTCTTTACTTTTTATCTCAGAGATTTGCGTAAAAATATGTCAAATTGCTTAACTATTAATTAAATACAATTAAATTAAATAAAGGGTAATTTCTTTGGAGTCTAAGGTCAAATCAGGCATGTGAGAGTATTTTTAGGGGGGAGAAAAATCAAGTTCAGTGGAAGCTATTGCATACTATATAACCGTGAGTCTGAGTGATTGAAGCCCAGGATCTGATCTCCAGCCTCAGTGGGTCCACAGATCTGTGCGGTGGCTGAACACTGACAAAGTGTTTTTATTTGAGCAAATAGAAACATGTACTCTATCTTGCAAATAATTTGAGCGCAAAATTAAGTGTATGACCAGTGATTCCTGAGATAGAATGTTGTGCACCAAGTGCCTTTGTTTTCTTCTTTATTTGGGTATACATAGCACCTGAATAGATCCTTGTCATTTCATTGGTAGTTTGTATGTCATTATGTCATATGTCACATGGATTATTCGTACCATTTGCCATTGTGTTCCATCGTGCAATTTTGGTTCTATAAGTTGTGTGCTATTGCAGCCCACAGTGCCCTCACACTAGTGGTGACAGCGCTTAGCTGAATTGAATTGAAAGCCGTTGCTGTCACTTAACTATTACAGAACAACAAAATTGAAATTGCAACTCCACTGGATACACAAGTAAAATAAGCAAAAAGTTACATAATAAATACACATACAGCAACTTAACTTTGTTCAGTTTTACATGTTGTGTACATCTTGCTGCTTTCTTATTTTAGACATTATCAATTTTTATTTTTATTTTTATTTATTTTTTTTACTTTTTTATGAAAAACTAACAATCACCTGCTTCAGATGTAGCATTTATTTTGGTGCATGTTGCACATACGAGTTGATTGTTAATGCTCATGTGTGGTTTTACAGGTTGAGTGGCAGGTCACCATTCATGGTGAATGAGCCTCAGGAGACAGAAGCCAGGATCCAAGCAGCCAAGTTTGACCTTTCAAAACTCTACCAGAACGTGTCCCAAAGTGCCTCGCTGTTCCTTAAAAAGATCCTCTGTAGTTACCCTTGGTAAGACAAGTTGTCATAATGTTGAATTGTATTGTTCTGGAGTCAAAATTTCAAAAGTCAAAATCCATGAGCTAAACAGAGTTAAAGCCTTCTGCAGAAAAGCATCACTTGTCACGTTTGCCCAGGGAGCCGGGGGTTAGTGCCGAATAATGCATGTTTTTTGTGTGTGGGTGTTTTTTAAGGACTCTAAGGCCCTTTTAACTTCTACAGTGGCAACAAAAAGTATGTGACAAGACTTTTTCAGACGTGCTATAGGTTTCTGTTGCTTTCATTGAAGAAATTGTGCATAGTGCATTTTTTGCATTTCACCATCTCCAACTTCATATTGAAAAGGAGCAGAAAAAAGATTTTCACACAACAAAATAGATCAACTCTGGGCTTGTACAACCCCAATTCCAATGAAGTTCGGACGTTGTGTAAAATGTAAATAAAAACAGAATACAATGATTTGCAAATCCTCTTCAACCAATATTCAATTGAATACACCACAAACACAACATATTTAATGTTCAAACTGATAAACTTTGTTGTTTTTGTGCAAATATTTGCTCATTTTGAGATGGATGCCTGCAACACGTTTCAAAGAAGCTGGGACAGTGTTATGTTTACTACTGTGTTACATTACCTTTCCTTCTAACAACACTCAATAAGCGTTTGGGAACTGAGGACACTAATTGTGCGTGTCATGATTGGGTTTAAAAGGAGCATCCCCAAAAGTCTCAGCTGTTCACAAGCAAAGATGGGGTGAGGATCACCACTTTGTAAACAACTGCATGAAAAAATAGTCCAACAGTTTAAGAACAATGTTTCTCAACGTTCAATTGCAAGGAATTTAGGGATTCCATCATCTACTGTCAGAAAACCATTGTCAGTTAACACAGTTCGTCGCTACATCTACAAGTGCAAGTTAAAACTCTACCATGCAAAGTGAAAGCCATACATCAACAACATCCAGAAATGCTGCCACCTTCTCTGGGCCCGAGCTCATTTGAAATGGACAGACGCAAAGTAGAAAAGTGTGCTGTGGTCTGATGAGTCCACATTTCAAATTGTTTTTGGAAATCATGGACATTGTGTCCTCTGGACAAAAGAGGAAAAAGACTATCCAGATTGTTACCAGTGCAAAGTTCAAAAGCCAGCATCTGTGATGGTATGGGGGGTGTTACTGCACATGGCATGGGCAACGTACACATCTGTGATGGCACCATCAATGCTGAAAAGTACATCCAGGTTTTGGAGCAACACGCTGCAATCCAAGCAATGTTTTTTCAGGGACGTCCCTGCTTATTTCTGCAAGACAATGCCAAGCCACATTCTGCACATGTTACAACAGCATGGCTTCGTAGTAAAAGAGTTGCGGGTACTAGACTGGCCTGCCTGCAGTCCAGACCTGTCGCCCATTGAAAATGTGTGGTGCATTAAGAAGCGCAAAATACGACAATGGAGACCCCGGACTGTTGAACAACTGAAGTTGTACATCAAGCAAGAATGGGAAAGAATTCCACCTACAAAGCTTCAACAATTAGTGTCCTCAGTTCCCAAATGCCTACTGAGTGTTGTTAGAAGGAAAGGTGATGTAACACCGTGTTAAAAATACCACTGTCCCAGCTTTTTTGAAATGTGTTGCAGGCATCCATTTCAAAATGAGCAAATATTTGCACAAAACAATAAAGCTTATGAGTTTTAACATTAAATAGCTTGTCTTTGTGGTGTATTCAATTGAATATAGGTTGAAGAGGATTTTCAAATCATTGTATTCTGTTTTGGGCAGCACGGTGGATTAGTGGTTAGCCCTGTTGCCTCACAGCGAGAAGGCCATTCCCGTGGCCTTTCTGTGTGGAGTTTGCATGTTCTCCCCGTATTTGCGTGGGTTTCCTCCTGGTGCTCCGGTTTCCTCCCACATCCAAAGACATGCGGGTTAGGTGGATTGGAATCTTTAAAATTGTCCTTAGGTGTGTCTGTGTTTGTGGCCCTGCGACAGACTGGCGTCCTGTCCTGGGTGTACCCCACCTTGCACTCTATGACTGCTAGGATAGGCTCCAGCCCCCCGCGACCCTTAATTGGACTAAGCGGTAGAAGATGAATGAATGAATGAATGAATGTATTCTGTTTTTATTTTACATTTTACACAACGTCCCAACTTCATTGGAATTGGGGTTGTATCTCCCATGTGCCTTCGAGCAAACTGGAGCTGTCCTTACAAAAAACAAGCATAAAGGTTATTTTATTCAACTTAAGTAAACCTGAAGTTTACTTTCTAAGTACTTTATACTATTTGTAAGTGTACTATTTCAATATTTATAGTGCAAGGGAGCATACAGGTACCACCATAGTTGTGTACTTGTAGCCTCCTCCAGACAGATTTACCATGCAATACAGTACAGTTTGTATTTTTTAAAGGTTGATGTAAATGAAGTCCAAGACATAGTCAATGTTTATTTATCACATATTGCAACAAAAATCTGCCCTATACTCATAAGCCAGACCTCATGCGATAAAAAAAAGGGCTGATAAATCATACACTTGTCCTATCAGTTTTACTGCCCGGGAGACTGTGGCAATAAAATCAGGCTGATACAAATCTTAAAACAGGGCGATACAAAAAAAAAAGACATTGAAAATACCAGGCTTTGTATCTCTCCATTTTTCATCCAATCAGGAGCCCCCAATTCTCAGCTCCACCAATGACACACTCCCATTTTGTGTTACCCTGGTGACAAGTGCATTTCATTTAACCAAGATGTCTGATCAAGGTGAGAGTGTTTTAGTTTTCCTATCAGGGAGAATTCTACAACTTGAGTCTCATACTGAAGTTGTGAGACACCAAGAAGTTAGTGAAGAGGACACTCATAACTTTATAGAGAGACATAAGAACAAGAACACCACCAGGAAAACAGAGTGATGTGAACTTGTTCACCACATGGCTGAGTGGAACCAAGAAGAAGAAGAGAGGGCGCCTTGTTCTTTCTCCGGAGGAACTTGACAAATGGGGTTGATGATAATTATATGGTTCTTGTTCTTTATTTTTGTTGTAATATGTGATAAATATCTTATTACATGTCTGTTTATGTATCACATCATGCTTAAACTTACCCCCACTCATGAACAAGACCCCAAGATACTTAAAATCCTCCACCTGGGGCAGTAACCCTCCTCTGACACAGAGAGGACAATCCACCCTTTCTGACAGAAGACCACGGTCTCAGATTTGGAGGTGTAAGTGACACAGCAGGCGGTGCCTAAAATCTTACAGACGCTGTGCCAGAACATTGTGGAGAAGAAGGAGCTGAGTCGGAATGCAATGCTTTCAATTTACCAGTCGCTTTATGCTCCTGTCCTCACCTATGGTCATGAGCTTTGGGTAATGACCGAAAGAATGAAATCGCAAGATACACCTGGCAGAAATTAGATTCCTTTGTTGGTATCTGGGCTTATACTCCTGGACAGGGTGAGAAGCTCAGCTACAGTTGCAATCAAAAGTTTGGGCACCCCTGATAATTTTCATGATTCATGATTCAGACCACCTCAACTGGCTCCTTTCAATGTGAAGAAGCAGCGGCTCTACTCTGAGTCCCTCCCAAATACAGTTGTATGCAAAAGTTTGGGCACCCCTGATAATTTTCATGAGTTTCCTTTATAAATCATTGGTTGTCTGGATCACAAATTTCAGTTAAATATATCATATAGCAGACAAACACACTTATATTTGAGAAGTTAAATGAAGTTTCTAGTATTTACAGAAAGTGTGCAATAATTTGTTAAACAAAATTCAGCAGGTGCATAAATTTGGGCACCCCAACAGAAGAAAATACAGAAATATTTACTAGATCCTCCTTTTGCAGAAATAACAGCCTCTAAATGCTTCCTATAGCTTCCAATGAGAGAGAGATTTTGAGCAGTGTTTAGAGTCGTTGTCTTGTTGAAAGATTCAACCCCGGCGCAACTTCAACTTTGTTACTGATCATGAACATTGTTCTCAAGAATCTGCTGATGTTGACTAGAATCCATGTTGACCCTCAACTTTAACAAGATTCCCAATACCTGCACTGGCCACACAGCCACACAGCATGATGGAACCACCTCTAAATTTTATTGTAGGTAGCAAGTGTTTTTCTTGGAATGCTGTTATTTTTCAGCCATGCATACCGTCCCTTGTTATGTCCAAATAACTCAGTTTTAGTTTCATCAGTCCACAGCACCTTATTCCAAAATTAAGCTGGCTTGTCCAAATGTGCTTCAGCATACCTCAAGCAACTCTGTTTGTAGCGTGTACACAGAAAAGGCTTCCTCTACATTACAGCATCATACAGCATCTTCTTGGTAAAGTGTGCTGTATAGTTGAACGATGCACAGAGACACTATCTGCAGCAAGATCATGTTGTAGGTCTTTGGAGCAGGTCTGTGGGTTGACTATGACTGTTCTCACCATCCTTCGTTTCAGCTTATCTGAGATTTTTCTTTGCCTGCCACTTCGGGTCTTAACTAGTACTGTGCCTGTGGTCTTCCATTTCTTCACTATGTTCCTCACAGTGGAAACTGACAGCTGAAATCTCTGAGATAGCTTTTTGTATCCTTCCCTTAAACCATGATGTTGACCAATCTTTGTTTTCAGGTCATTTGAGAGTTGTTTAGAGGTTCCCATGTTGCCACTCACTAGAAGACATGCAAAGAGGAGAAATATTTGCAAATGGCCACCTTAAATATCCTTTCTCATGATTGGATTCACCTGTGTAAGGAGGTCAAGGGTCAATGAGCTTACCAAACCAATTTTGTGTTCCAATAATTAGCGCCAAATGTATTCAGATCAATAAAATGACAAGGGTGCCCACATTTATGCACCTCCCTAATTTAGTCTAAATAATTATTGCACACTTTCTGTAAATACTAGAAACTTTATTTCACTTCTCAAATATCAGTGTGTTCGTCTGATATGTGGTAACTGAAATTTCTGATCCAGACAACCAATGATTTATAAAGGAAACTCATGAAAATTATCAGGGGTGCCCAAACTTTTGCATACAACTGTATTTGGGAAGGACTCAGAGTAAAGCCGCTGCTTCTTCACATTGAAAGGAGCCAGTTAAGGTGGTTTGGACATCTGGTGATGAGGTCTTCAAGGCACACCCAACCAGGAAGAGGCTACAGGGAAGACCTAGGACACACTGGAGAGATTATATTTCCCAGCTGGTTTGGGAACACCTTGGGATGCCCTGGGAAGAGTTACTGGACTTGGCCAAGGATAGGGAAGTGTGGGATGAGCTAATTGCTCTGCTAACACTGCAACCTGGATCAGCAGTTGAACATGAATGGATGAATGAATGTCATATTGCAGAGATTAGTTTTAACTGCATTAAGGGCATTTGCCATTAAGAAGAGTCTTATTTTATTACAAATTAAAATGTTTACTTGATATGAAGAAATCAGTTACTCGTTTCCAATGAAGTATTATTTGTTGAATTCATAGGTCCAATCCCAGTACTCTTCTTTAACCCTTTCTCTTCATTTTGCACATCATTGTGCAAAATGAAGGGAAATGGTGAAGTGGTAGGGTGAAGGGAGAGTATTGGGATTGGGCCATAATGTCTACTCATTGGTCCGTCTTTATTTTCTGGTGTTCTCCAGGGCTCGTCCATCCATTAAAGACTGCTTCAATAACTCTTGGCTTCAGGATGCCTATCTGATGCGCCTTCGCAGACAGACCTTGACTTTTACTACCAACCGACTCAAGGAATTTTTGGCTGAACAACAACGCAGAAGAGAGTTGGTGGCCACAAAGCACAAAGTTCTCTTGCGTTCCTACCAGAGCTCACCTCAAACACCAACGAGCCCTACCACACCAAATATGCCAACCTCACCCCCCACAACAGCCACCCAATGAAATCAGCCATCCAAAAGCAAGAAGGCAGGACTTCAAATTTAGAATGTGGTCATGCTCTGAGTAGGACAACCCTTTGGAATACAGGGGTGGCTGGTCCTTTCAGGTCTGAGTTATTAATCACGGTCCATAAACACACAAGAACCCAGCAGAGACTGATGTACAAAGACCTTTTTTGAAGTATTATTGTTTTGAGGGTGGGGTTTAAAAGAAAAATCAAAGACTGCTTTCACACCTAAGAGGAATCCTTAAAATGTGCCAGATTGACAGGTTTTCGGTTTTTTTTTTATTATCATCCTTTTTCACAGAAAGCAGGCAGTTGTTTCAAAATTAGTACCTCAGTGTTTCTAAATCTGCGTACATTTTGAATTATTTTCTTGGTCATGTGATGACTGATTAGCTGTGGTGTGCATTAACCCTTTGACAGACTGGTAATCTGTACTAAATAGGCTCCACCTCTCAACCAGGGTCAGATGATGGGAGGGAAAATAAGTCACAAGACTCTGAAACACAGTGCTGCCACAGTTGTAGAACAAAAACCGCTGGACCCACCTGATGCGTGTCGTTAAAACGACCTCCTCAATAATGAAGAGCACCACTGTCATGAACTTCACTGCAATCAATGAATATTCTTTCAACAAGGTCTAATTCTGGGTAAGTCATGATTTCAGAAAAACTTTGAATCCTGAATGTTGTTCTCTCTCAAATAAATTAGTTTTGAAGCAGTGCTACTTTAGTTTTACACTGTCATAGTACCTCAAGTATGTGAGGTGGTGGTTTTTCTTCTGCTATATTTAGAATTTTAAAAATGTATATTGGGTTATGAAGGTACATAGGTAATTGTCTACAAGGGCTATTAGCATGGCACACTCATTGCAAACCACTTCCCTGATGATATGAAACTGGCCTTTTTTATTATTTAATCATGTTATATTCTCCATTTAAAGCATCAGTGGCTCCACACAGGGCAGCAGGACTTCCACCACACACAACACACCGTCAGCACAGTGTGCAGGATCTTTGCTTTGCTCTCCAATATTCACAATTCAACATTTGCAGGGTGCCGATTTGCTCCATTGAGAAACCTGCTGGTAATACAAGACACTGAGGATTTGGAAAGGTCAAGTCTGGAAGCATGTGCTGGGGCCATGCATCCATCCAACACACTACAGAACCAATTCCTGGATGACAATCACCTGAGGAGACAACAGGTCCATCTCCACCACAAGAGCCATCTATCTTGCCACAGACAGGTAAAGTATGGCAAATATAACATGAGGCAAATGCATGCAGGATCATACCCAGAGAAAGGTGGCATTTAAAAAAAAAAATGTCATAGTTGACATTCCCACGCAATGCAAATGATTGTCCTTGTCTCAGTCTCCCTAAGTAACTGTTTGTTTGACAGAAAGTCATTCCAGCAGTACCTAAGGATCCTGTAAGTCTCCTAGTACCAAACACATACAGTCGATCAGCTTAGGTCACTGGGTTAGTGTCTAAATTTCACAACCAAGACAATAAGCAGTAGGATCTTTAAGAATTGGACCTTTGTTCTTATGAAAAGTTATTAGTATTGCCAATGATCCCTGTCCAGGGATGTCATGGTGGCTTAAGATTTTCTCAGGGGCCTCTCGATATTAAAGGCCAAGGATCCAGACACATAAATGTCACTTCCAAAATATTTGACCCTCTCAAGTTTTACACTTTCATCTTGTACAGATATATTTCCGATGGCCAAGCCAAGAAGTGATTCAAAGCTTCGATCTTAATGTTGGTACAGTACAATCGGAAACTCAACTCCAACCCCTCACTCGATTTCTCAAGTGCTACAATCAGAGTATTCACTAATTCCATAAAGATCACAGCATAGTCTGTGAAGTCAAGGTCAAATATTTCCTCTTCAACAAAGGCTCCTAACCTGCTGATTGTTGCTGGTTCCACTTGATGCAAGCATTGAACAGCATCAGAGCCAAACGGCAGCCCTGATCACCCATGTTCACTGGGATTTCAAAGATTCTGATCCTGCTCTGTTCAACACTCACAGGACCTATGTACGAGGTCTATTAGAAAAGTATCCGACCTTATTATTTTTTTCAAAAACTATATGGATTTGAATCACGTGCGATTACATCAGACAAGCTTGAACCCTTGTGGGCATGCAAGAGTTTTTTCATGCCTCCGTGTTGATAACCATTCATAAAATTCAGGCGGCTTTCGATGGTTTTCAGTCAAGTGAGTATCCGAGAAATTGTTTAACAGCTGGGCATGTTCCAACTTGTCTGGTAACGCTTCCAACGGAGGTGTTTCTCTGTGGCACCGGGCCATGAGTGGCTGCCTGCCGACGCGCGAATCCGTCCGCATATCTTTCATTACAAAATCTCCTTTAACAGTGGAATGTCTGGATAAACTGCTGATCCCGACCTCTTCTGAAACTTCTCTGTTCTCTCACGACGTCCTGGGTCAACAGAGGCTTAAATTTGGACGTTTTCAGCTTGAAACAGGCTGACGACGGCGGCTCGGAGCGCGGCACGCTCTCCGGCTCCGTGGATTGTCTTTAAAGCGACAGTAACACTCCATAATCTCTCATCAGCCCTTAAAATTTTCACTGAAAACCAGCTGAATTTCTCGAATGGTGTCCACTCGGATGTGCCTTACAGTTTCTGAAAAAATTTTGATCAAGCAAAGCGGCAGTCTCTGAGCCATTCCTAAACAATGAAAAAATAGACGGGAGGGGTGGACCACTCCTCACTCAAAGCCTGCCCACAGGCGAATGACGCAACCGACAGGCGTGAAAAAACTCTTGCATGCCCACGAGGGTTCAAGCTTGTCTGATGTAATCGCACGTGATTCAAATCCATATAGTTTTTGAAAAAAATAAAAAAGGTCGGTTTCTTTTCTAATAGACCTCGTATATGCTGTCTAGGATCTCCAGTAACTTGAGGAGCTGGCATAATCAGGATGTCCCCAAAAAACAGTTACTAGGGGAGCTACGACCACTACCTTTGCACCCCCCCCAGGACGAAACCAAACAAACTTTTTTAGGTTCCTTAGATGACCCCAAAACACAATCAGGATATTCCCAAAAATAAAAACTGGCCTCAAGCCAGTTATCCAAGATGGCGTCCAAGACAGCCACCAAAATAGGGTTTTTTTTCCCCACTAAAACACCTTTAAGCAACATATAAAACATATAGACAGCTTCCTACTGTGGATTTTGGTGATAAGGGTCTATTGGCGGCCATTTTAAATCTTAAACCCATGAATGAATTTAGGCACAAATGAGTTTGCTGTGACCTGCAATGGTCTTCCCATCGAATCTCTGTGATATTTAAGTTGTTTATATGTTGTTTAAAGGTGTTTTAGTGAAAACCCCCATTTTGGCAGCCATCTTGGACGCCATGTTGGATAACTGGCTTGAGGCCAGTTTTTATTTTTAGGAACATCCTGATTGTGTTTTGGGATCATCTAGGAACCTAAAAAAGTTGGTTTGGTTTAGTCCTGGGGCAGGGGGTGCAAAGGTAGTGGTCATAGCTCCCCTAGTAAGTGCAGTCAAACAAATGAAAGGCTTTGCAAAAATCAACATAGTTTACAATGAAGCATTGCAAATATTTGCACTTGTTATTCAAAAAGGATGCTGATCCAAACACTATCTATCTCAAGTAGTAACGGTCTGCTTTGGAAATTAGTTTGTTTATATATATATATATATATATATATATATATATATATATATATAAGGTCTTAATTTCCTTCATCATTGTTGCATTAATTTAAACATTACAGATACATTAATGGAAATCACAGACCGTCATCCAATCCTGAATCTGTACCTATGCAACAGTACATACAAAATTATGGTCATAGTCAACCTGCTGTAATTTAGTAAATGTAACATCATTACTATTCAATTCAAAACACAAATCATACTTTAAGAAATATTGAATTGCATTAATGCGTCCATAAACACTGCAGGATATAGTGTTCACATTGATGCGCACATATACATCTTTGTAAAATTAAGTCCTGTCCAACATCTTGTGAAAGAAAATCAGAAGCTTGAAGGATAAGTCTGTTCTCAAACCAATACATGGACAATAAAGTCCATTTAGACTACGTTGAAATTCATACTGAATGATTTACATATCAGTGATTGAAAGTTATATTGGTTGACGTTATGTTCCAGAATGACTGAAATTAGTGTGAACAGCATCTATTTGATTTACTGCACACTAAAGCTCATTTTCAAAGTACATGGTTGTATGGAAATGTACTTTGGGCACCCCTGGCCAAATCTATAGGGATATATTATATATGAATAAATAAATGAAAGGACTTTTTTTTAATGGGAGGGGAAAAAATACTGTATGCACTCTAATCTTTAGGCGAAAGCAAATCTTTACAACATGATATAATTACAAAAACTGTGCCACACTTTTTTACAATCATCAATTGAACTAACCACCGAGATATTCAGGGATTTGGAAATGTTCTTGTATACATTGCCTGACTAAACTGGCTGTACAAGTGATGCCATAATCGCATTTCATTAAAGGGGGTGATATTTACACAATTATTTAGAATTCTTGAATTTTTTATTTAGTTTAGATTATGTTATGAAACTTTATTTTCACTTTGAGCTGTATAAAACTTTTGTATAAAGTGGAATTTTTCTTGTGACCTAAAAAAATAAAATTTTACATAAAACTGTGGTAAAGTCTCAGAGGAAATAACTTGAACCCTTCCAGATGCTACTTACAGATGCATCTTAGATCATTTTCCAAGTCATTTTAGGCTGTTATTGA